>NW_005871785.1:56169-59815 GCF_000147115.1 Myotis lucifugus | reverse complement strand
CCATGGCCGGAGGAGCTGAAGACCCGGGCCACCGCCTCCGCCACCTCCGGATCCGCTGCTTCCTGCCGCCTTCCCTCCCCCGGCCCAATCGGGACAGACGAGCTGCCCGAGTAAAGGGATTCCAGGAACCCGAGCCGCCCAAGGAAGCCGACACCGGCGGGGTGCGGAGAGGGGGGGCCCGGCCCAGGTGTCCAAGGCCCTGCCAGGGCCAGCTGCGCGCTCCCCGGGAGGCTGGGCGGTCTGCGGGGCCTGGGTTGTAGAGCGGGAAACACGGATCACAAGCAAGGAGCTCACTCTGCGAGCGCTCGCTTAATCCTTGCAACAGCCAGAAGCGGTGGAAGTAAGGTTCCCCTGGTACAACCTGAGGCACATCCCGTCCTTCCTCTGCCCACCACCCTCCAAGCTCCCACCTCCTTCACCGTAAAAGTGGGCTTTGTTCCTCAGCCCATATGGCCTTGCACGACCTGCCCCCATTCCAGCCCTGTCCTCACTCCCCCCCACCTCGCTCACAGCTTCAGCTGTTCCTCCACTCCCAGGCACAGTCCTGCCCCAGGGCCTTTGCTTGTGCTGTGCCCTGTGCCCCACCCGGACCGCTTCTCCCAGATCGCCAGGTGGTTCCTTCCCTCACTTCCTTCAGCTCTTTCCTCAAATGTCACCTCCTCTGACTTCCTCCGATCTCTCTTCCCAGCTTTCGTTTTCTCCCTCGCACTGAGCATCACTTGACAAACCAGATTATTTTGACTTATCCTTCTTGCGTCCTGTCCTCCCAACTGGAAGGTCAGCTCCGGGAGGGCCGGGGTTCTGGTCTCTTGTTCCCCTGCTGTGCAAGGGGGCCCAGTGCCAGGCACACAGGGAGCAGGCACTCGGGCAATATTTGATGAGGGAATAAGTGGACCCCCAGGTTACAGATGAAGGAGGCTCCAGCGCCAGGAGGCCTCTGTAAGAATCCCCTGGGAACACAACACTAGGCATCAGGAAATTTGGCTCAATAAACAGTGGTGGAAAGCTGTACCCCATGTAAAAGAGGAGCCTCCCGCCTCGAAGGACTCTCAGAATCCAGACATTGATGGGAAAAGGCTTTGGGTGATGTAAGAAAATGTATGTAAATGTTTAAAGCCTACAAAACATGACACACACCACAACATGGATGAGCCTTGCACACATGATGCTCACTGAGAGAAGCCAGACACCAAAGGCCACACAGTGTGTGGTTCTATTTATGTGAAATGTCCAGACCAGGCAAATGCTCAGAGACAGTAAGCGGATTCGTGGAGAGAGGGACTGGGGCTGACTGCTTAGCGCCACCGGGCTTCTGTTTGGAGTGATGGAATGTTCTGGAATTAGATTGTGCCAATGGTTGCACAACTTTGTGAGTACACTGGAAACCACAGAATTGTACACATTAAAACCTTTAAAAACTGAAAAGAAACCCGAAACGATCAAAATGGCACTCTTTCAGGAAGACATATTCATGTGCTAAAAGGATGTAAGAGACCTGCCCAGGAGAGATAAACGCCAAATTTGGGATGGAGATACCTGTGCCGGGGAGCTCACACCTGGGGGGGCGGGGGTGGGGGAGTTCACAATATCCAGTTGTATCAGTCTCCAAGGGTTGTCATAATAAAGTACCACTAACGGTGGCTTAAAACAGATTTATTTTGTTTACAGTTCTGGAGGCCAGATGTCCAAAATCAAGTTATCAGCACGCCAAGACCCGGGGTCGGGTCCTTCCTTGCCTCTCTGAACTTCTGGTGGTGGCCAGCAATCCTTGGCATTCCTCAGCAGCTTGCGGTACTCGGATGTCTGCCTTTGTCATCGCATAGCTGTCTCCTTTCTGCGTCTGTGTCTAAATGTTCATCTTCTTATAAGGACACCAGTCATACTGGATCAGGCCCACCCTACTCTGGGGTGACCTCATCTTTTCACTAATTATATCTGCAAATAAGGTCACATTCTGGGATCCTGGGATAAGGACTTCGACATATGTTTTGAGGGGACATAATTAAATCTGTAGCATGGGTGTTGGTCAAATTAGTCTCCAAAAGTTTTAGAGTATTTTATTTATTTATTTGTTTGTTTGTTTATTTATTTCTTGATTTTTATTGATTTCAGAGAGGAAGGGAGAGGGATAGAAACATCAATGATGAGAATCATTGATTGGCTGCCTCCTGCACGCCCCCTACTGGGGATCGAGCCCACAATCTGGGTTCGATGCCCCTGACCGGAATCAGGAACCAGGACCCTTCAGTCCGCAGGCCGAAGCTCTATCCACTGAGCCAAACTAGCTAGGGCTAGAATGTTTTAAATATTCCATTAAACACTGAAGTCTCAGAGTTTCCTCAATAAGTTAAGCATAGAATTACTATATGACCCAGCAATTCCACTCCTGGTGATGGACCCACGAGAATTGAAAACAGGTACACAAATGAAAACCTGTGCATGAACGCTGAACGTTCACAGCAGCACAATTCACAATGGCCAAGCTCAAATGTCCATCAGTGAATAAACACAGTGTGTCCATCCACACACCGGGATATTAGTCAGAAAAGGAGTGAGGCACTGACACTTGCTATAATGTGAATGGGCCTTGAAAAAAGGTGCTGAGAGAAGCCAGACACAGAAGGTCAGAGTGTGTAACCCCAGGTGAAATGTCCAGAACAGGCAAATCCAGAGACAGAAAGTGGATTCCTGGTTGTCAGGGGCTGGGGGGCGGGGGTGGCGGCAGGCAGGCCTGGGAGCATCTTGGGTAGTCTTGGGCACATCTGGCTCAACCTCCTACAAAAACACACACTCACAAGCTTGAAAATCAAATTCCACTTTATTATTTCTTTTAATTTAAAAGTCCAGATTAAGCAGTGGCAAAGGGGCCACCTTCATGACGGTCGGTTAGCTGAACGGGGCAGGGGTCAGTCCCAGTTACTCCATTCTCAGGTGCAGGAAGTCGAGGGCCACAGGCGGAAGGCTCTTCCCCAAGCATGAGAGCATGTCCTGCAGTGTGCCTGCTTGCGTGGGGCACTGTGGTCAGCACCTTCGGGGAGTCCCTCCCTGTGTCAGGTATGGGTTTCCACTGCCCTGTGTCCTGGGGCAGATCCCTAGAGCCACTGTAGCCTGTGTCACCCTCCCTACACCAGTGTGGAGAGCTGCTGTTGGTCCCCTTGTGTCCTGGGTCATACTGGCCATGGGTGGTGTTCCCACATCCCTGTAGTATGACATGCTCTATGAGGCCACAGGGTTCTATGTGTGCTGTGCATGGCAGGTGACTTTTCTGGATTTGGGGTGCTGGGGAGGTTGAAAGCTAGGGGATGGTGTAGAGTAATGTTAGGGGGCTGGAGCTCCCAACGTGCAGGATTGGGCCTGGCCCCAAAGGGTGGACCCCCATCCCTCCTCCATGGGGTGGGGGGCCGCGAGCAGAGGTTGGTCTTCGCTGGATCCCCACGAGCTGACCAACACCTTCATAGGTGCTCACTGCAACAGGAGAGAGGAGGGGAGTCATGGATGGGGGACGCCATCCCCTTCAGTCCCCACCACCATCCTAGGGGACACCAGAGGCCACCTTCCTTAAGCAGCGTCAAACAGATGTCAGGGTAGGGGGCTTGGAGCTGACCCCATCTACCCGGGAGCCAGACGACACCCAGACCAATTGCCA
>NW_005871785.1:29025-55314 GCF_000147115.1 Myotis lucifugus | reverse complement strand
GGGCCTGGAGTTCACATGAAGGGCCAGGCACAGTTCATTTACGGACGGGTTGGGGGTGGGGGGATTGCCCAGGTTGCTTGCATCTCTCGGCGGTAGAGAGATTGGTCCATTATGCAGCCGGGTCAGTAGGGATTAGGGGGCTGGGCTACTTCCAGGGTCTGGGCAAAGGGAGGGCGGGACCCCAAGGGGCATGACCTCCCTGGTGGCCCGGGTGGGGGTTTGAAGGAAGGAGCAGGATTCGCGGGGACAAGAACTCCCGGTGGGGGGCGGGGGTTTCCGCACCGGGGACGGGCAGCGAGGCGAAGCTGGCGGTGAGCGCCTGGCGCACGGCCTGGAGCTGCTGCTGCAGCGCCAGCGTCCGCCGCTCCTCCAGCGCCAGCTCCTGCTCCAGGCGCTCGCGCGCGCTGCTCATGTTCTGGGTGTGCCTCTGCAGCACCGCGTTCTGCTCCTCGAAGGCCACGTTCATCTTCCGCAGGCGCCGCAGCTCCGCCTCCCGAGCTGCAGCGGGAGCCAGGTCAGAGCTGGCACTGCCTCCCCCTACCCTCTGCCAGGCCTTTGCCCGAGCGGTGCCCCGCGCCAGGCCTGAAGGCATTGCTCTGCCCCCAGCCCCATCCTTGAGCTCCCGGGCCTCGGGGCAGGTGAGGAAAATGGCTTGGCTTTCGGGGTAAATACTCCCACTCCCTACCTGTTGCCTTGGAGCCCTCTTTCGGCCCACCCTCCTCCTAACACGTTCCCCCAAGAACCCCGAGTTGGTGCTCACCTTTGTTTTGGTCCAAGAACTCTTCAGTGAAAATGGGGACATCAAAGGTGGAGAAGCCATCGCAGTCCCCACCCTGGGACAAGACAAGGGGCGATGTTTACTTTGAGGGGGCATCCAAATGCCCTCTGGGACATCCCCCAAGCCTGGGGGCCTCCTTGAGCCACTGAGGTCGAGTCTGTTAACATTCCCAGGGGGTGGCTGCCCCTACTTACACAGGGTGGGCAGGGCGGTTCACTTTCCATGAGCCTTGGTCCTGGCTCACTCAGGGCCTCACCCAGGGGCCTAAAGACTTCCGGACCTTTCTCACCTAGGCGCTCTGCTTGGAGGAGGGCACTTACCTTGTGTCCATTCAAGAGGGTATTCATGAGCCCGGAGCCCGAGTCCTCTGGTGGGGGAAGGGGGAGGGCAGGGTCAGCCTCCCAGGTCTCCTCGGACTCTGCTTTGCTTTGCATATGCTGCTCCCCCTGCCTGCAACACCCGCCTTCCCCTCCCTCCCATGTGAACCCCATGGAGGTGAGGGGTCTCCAGGCTCACCCCTCAGAGCAGGCACTGGGCTGCCTGGGGCTGGGGCCCTTCTCACCTTTCTTGATCTTCTTTTCCTGGATCTTCTCGGTGCACATCTTGTAGGCTTCTGACTGCTGGTACGCGCGCAGCTCCTTTATGTACTGCTGCTTCTCCCGCTCGGCCTCATCCAGGTACCGCTGGCAGGGCAGCATGAGAAGGCTTGACCCAGCCCCAGGGCCGAGGAGGCCTCCAAGGCCAGGCCCCCATCCATCACTCATCTCACGGTGCTGGACATTCCCCGAGCTCCTTATTACCCTCCAGACAAAACCTGGCCCCTTAGCCTGCTGCTCAGGGTGCCTCCTAGCTTCCCACCTCACCAGCCTTTATGAACCACTCTACGGGGTCTGACTATAGGCTCCCACCTCCAGGCTGCCCTCCAGCACCCGTTTCACCTGTTGAAACCCCACTTATGAGGGTACAAGCCAGTGGTGAGTTTTGTTACCTTTTCTCGATGCTTATGCAGTTTTTAAATTACTAGGATTTGAAAATCGGATTTCACATAAAAATCTAGCTCCCACCCCTACTTCTTTTAGACGTTGGGTGACCACACTGGTTAAGTTTTCTGTCTAGTCTCCCCTATTACTACCCTCCCCCAATGAACTGGGGAGGCCTCATGGGCGGTCAGTTCTCCAGGAGGAAGAACCCTCCACACCAGGTCCTTTCAGGATATGGCTGCGGGGGCCTGAATGGGTGGGGGGAGGTCAGTGGTCCCGGGCTGGCCCCCTCCGCCGCCCCCTGCCGTCCACCTGCTTCTCTGTGGGCTGCAGTTTGCTCCACTCGGCACCCAGCATCTTGGTGATCTCAGGAAAGGGCAGGTCCGGGTGGCGCGTGCGAATCTGCTCTCGGCGCTCGTTCAGGAAGCGCACGTAGCCAGTGACAGGTGCTTTGGGGCCATTTGGCAGGATCTTCTTTCGCTTCTTTCCCTTGGGCCAGCCTCGCTTCTTCACAGGCTGCGGAACCAGGCAGCGCCGTTGGGAGGGGCCTAGAGGGGGGCCCAGAGGGGGACGGGGCGGAGCCTTGGAAGACGTGGGCGAGGCTAGAGGTGAGGTGGCCAGCCAGCAAGTAGGACCCAGAAGGCCTGGAGGTGTGGCCAGGTCAGGGGCTAGGATTGTGAAGGGGGGTCGAGGAAGCCTGGATAGAAGTGAGGGGTATCAGAGGTACTGGAAACAGGGGTTCAGGCTGTTTTCTGTTGTGGGTGTGGCCTCTAATACGCCAAAAGGTGCCCCCCCCGAGGCAAGCAGTGGGCGGAGCTTGCATTCGGTTGTGGGCAAAGGGCTGGCCGCAGAGTGGCAGCGGACCTTGTGAGGCGTGGCATCTAATATGGGGCGGGGTCTCAGCTTCCAGACGGAAATCTGGGCAGTGGGCGGAGCCACAGCGGGTCAGCTCTAGTCCGAGGTGAGGCTGGAGACCCAGAGCCTCCCCCACCACAATTCGGGGGCTCTCACCTCCTCCTCGTGGGACCCCTTGTCACTGGCTCGCGGGCCCTCGCCGCGCTCTTGCTTGACAGCCACCACGAAGCCCCCATGCTGTGCAGGAGCCTTGCCGCCCGCCGGCCTGGAGTCACGGGAACGCCAGTCACTCCCACCCCCACCCCGACCCCGACGGTGGGGCTGGCAGAGCGGGGGCCTGAGTCCTGGGAGCAGGGGTCTCTGGGGAGCAGGGTCCGGAGGTCGGATCAGGAGCCAGTAGGGACCCCCGGGAGAGGCTTAAGCCACAGGACTCCAGGGTCACACCCATTCATTACCCCCGACGGCAGATAGGGCAGCAGCGAAGGGACCCGATCCCTGTGAGGGGGGCAGTGGGGACCCCTGGGAGGGGCTGGAGCCCGGGCGTGGGGAGAAGCCCGTGGGGCGCTAAGGCAGGGACTGCCCGGGTGGCGGGGAGTCGAGACCCTGGGGCCGGGGTCGAGGAGCTCCAACAAGGTGGGCGGGGCTGAGCTGCGCCCTAGTGGGGGCTGTGGAAGGGGAGTCGCACTCACGCGACGGCCGCGCCGGGCTGCTTGGGGCCGTGGGACATGGCCGCTCCCGGCCGCACCTGGAACGCAGACGCGTAGCTGAGTTAGGGGCGCCCAGGCCACCGACACCACCGGGCCCGCAGCGCTTGGGGGGGCCGGATCCCGGGGCTGGGAAGGCCTCCAGGGCGGGCGCCCCTGGGATCCTTTGTTGGGCGATCGGCCCCCGCGAGGCCCTGGTTCTCCCCACCTGGCCGGCAGGCAGCCCCGTCCCCGTCCCGAGACCCCCGCCCCGCCGGCCCCTCGCAGGGCCCTGAGTTCCGCAGCTGTTTTCACCTCCAAAGAAACTTTCCCGGACCTCTCGGCTGCGGCGCCTCGCCAACCAACCGCCCGGAGCCCGCCCCTGCCGCCCGCCCCTGCCGCCCCGCCCCCGGCAAGCCGATGGCGGCCTCCACGCGCAGTTGGATTGGGTCGCGCCCTCTCCCTGGGGCGTGACCATGCAGATGAGGGTCGGCGCGCCGGCCCGCGATTGGCTGGGGCGGCCACTGAGCCGCGTGGGAGGTGGAGAGGGAGGCTGCGGGCGGTGCGTCAAGTTGGGCTGCGCTCGGCCGCTCGGGGGCTAATCAGGGCGCTTTGAGGCCTCGCCTGGCGGAGCCTCTTAAAGGGCCAGTAGGCACGGCGCCGACTCCTCCTCCTCCGCCGAGAGAGATATTCCCCGCTCCGGCCCGACCGGCTTCGGCCCCGCCCCAGTTGTCATGGGGACGGGGGCAGGTTGCTAAGGAAGGGGTTAAGGACCATCTGGGCAGCCACTTGCCTCAGGGCGAGGTGCACCATGTTCTTAGCATCCTGCAAACCCGGTGGGAAAGTTTCCCGGTTATAGACGGGATTTAGGGCCCCGGACACCCCTCTGTGCCTGGTCCTGCTCTGAGACAGGGCAGAAACTGCGCTCCCTGCTGTGCAATGAGGACATGGACGATGTCCAGGACCAGGAGGCTGGGATGCTCTGAGGCCAAGACCAAGAGGCTGGTCCGGCTGGGGCTGGGTGAGGAATTGGGCTGGAGGCATTTGGGCAAAGGTGGTGCGACAGGAAGGCTGCTAGGGCCTCGTGAAGCTGGCGGGGCAGGAGGTTCTGCCCTTGGGTGTCGGGGACCCCCAGGCATAGCCTGGTCTTCTCGTGGTCTGGGCTGAGGCTGCCTCTGCTCCCAGAATGCCAGGAGCAGTCTCTGGATGCTCACGATAAGCCCATTTGTTCCTAAACAAGCTGTGAGACATCACCTCCTGCCTCATCTCACTCCACTCTCCCCCTCCTCCTGCTTCCTCCATGTTCTTCAAATACATCCGTTTCATTCATTCCCACCGCTGGGTCTTTGCACTCGCTGTTCCCTCCACCAGCCTGGCCTACCCCGAGACTGTCTGCCTGGCTCACTGCTTGACCTCCTTCAGGCCTTTGCTCAAATGTCACCTCTTGCCCTAACTGGTTTGTCTCAGTGGATAGAGTGTCGGCCTTCGGACTGAAGGATCCCAGGTTCGATTCCGGTAAAAGGGCATGTACCTTGGTTGTGGGCACATCCTGAGTAGGGGGTGTGCAGGAGGCAGCTGATCGATGTTTCTCTCTCATTGATGTTTCTAACTCTCTATTCCTCTCCCTTCCTCTCTGTAAAAAAATCAATAAAATATATTTTTTTTTAAAAATGTCACCTCTGAGCGAGGCTTTCTCAGGCTTGTACCCCACATCATACACCCCGTCTTATTTTTTCTCCATATGTCCTTTTCCTCCACATGACCTGTTTTCTTGTTTTTAATTGATTTGAGAGAGATGGGAAGAGAGAGAAACCTCAATTTGTTGTTCTACTTATTTGTGATTCATTGGTTGCTTCTTGTATGTGCCCTGACCGGAAATGGAACCTGCAAGCTTGGCATATCCAGACGATGCTGTAACCAACTGAGCTACCTGGCCTAGGTGGTGACCTGCTTGTTTGTTTGTTGCTGTATTCCCAGCACATACAACAGTGCCCACAGGAGCTGCTTCATACATCTACATTGACTCCTGTACTGTTCTGAGCACATGGGTGTGGCTAAACATGGAGTTACCATGCAATCCAGCAATCCACCCAAGACAACTGAAAACACTTGTCCACACAAAAACCTATGCAAGAATGTTCACAGCAGCAGAACTGACAAGAGCCAAAAAGTAAAAACAACCCAAATGCCCATCAATTGATTACTAGATAACCAAAATGTAGTCCAACAGAATGTCATGTGAAACAATAGAGTATTATTGGCCATAAAAAGGAATATACTGCTGACTTATGCTACAACAGTGGTGAATTTTGAAACATGATGCTCAGTAAAAGATGCCAGTCATGCCCTGGCTGGAGTGCTCAGTGGTTAGAGCACTGGCCTGACTAACCCTAACTCTCCCTCTCCCCCTCCCTTTCTTCCACTCTCTCTAAAAATAAATGGAAAAAATATCCTCGGGTGAGGATTAACAACAAAAAGAGAGATGCCAGTCACAAAAGGCTACATAGTGTATGGTTTCATTTATAGGAAGTATCCAGAACAGGCAAATTCAGAGAGACAGAGAGTCGACTCGTAGCTGCCTGGGGATAAGGAATGAATGGGTGGTTCTTTCACAGGTTTTGGTACCAAAAAAAGAAAAAAGGATTAATGGGGAGGGGAATAGGCGTGACTGCTGATGGGATGAGGTTTTGTTCTGGGAGATCAAAATGTTCTAAAATTAGACTGTGGTGATGGTTGTATAACTCTGTAAATATACTAAACTCCGCGGAATCATACACTTTAAATGGGTGCATTCTATGCTACGTGGTTTAAATCTGGCTAAAAGGATGTGTGTGCCCTGGAGTCTTGACAGACCCAGAGTCCTGTTCGGTTGTTTCTCAGCTGTGTGTTCTTTCATGCCTCTCTCTGCTTCATTAAAGACAATATAGGTAACACTGAGGGCAAAGACAACTATTCAAAATTTCTAATTACATTCTTTTTTTTTGAATTCTCATCGGAGGATATTTTTTCATTAATTTTAGAGAGAGTGGGAGAGAGAGGGAAAGACAGAGAGAAACATCAATGTGAGAGAAACATCGAAGGGTTGCCTCTCATACACACCCCGACTGGAGATTGAACCCACAACCTGGTGCCCTGAGCAGGGAACGAACCAGCAACTTTTTTGGTGTACAGGATGACACTCCAACAGACTGAGCCACCTAGCCAGGGCTATAGTATTCCTTTTATTGTTCTCACTAAAGTTTTCATTTCATTTTCAAATATGAGCCAGGTGAAAATTCCCAGATGATAAGTGCACATATTTCATTTTGTTCACTTATCATAAGCCACTTTCTTTTTCCTTTGTACTCATTGACTAAAGCGATACATGTGACATAAAAAAACAGCAAGCGCCGAAACCGGTTTGGCTCAGTGGATAGAGCATCGACCTGCGGACTGAAAGGTCCCAGGTTCGATTCCGGTCAAGGGCATGTACCTGGGTTGCGGGCACATCCCCAGTGGGAGATGTGCAGGAGGCAGCTGGTGGATGTTTCTCTCTCATCGATGTTTCTAACTCTCTATCCCTCTCTCTTCCTTTCTGTAAAAAATCAATAAAAAATATTTAAAAACAAAACAAAACAGCAAGCCAGCTCTGGCTGGTGTTGCTCAGTGGTTAGAGTGTCCACCCACACACTCTAAGTGTGCGGTCGCAAGTTTGATTCCTGGTCCAGGGCACGTATGGTACCTGGGTTGCAAGTAGAGTCTCGGTGCACTGGGGAGGCAACCAACCGATGTGTCACTCTCACAAGATATTTCTCTCTCCTCCCTTCCTCTCTTTCTAAAAATCAATGGAAAAATATCCTCGGATGAGGATTAACAAAAATTTTGAAAGTATAAATCAGCATATTTAAAAAAAATTCTAGGTAAGACTTGCAAGCTGGAAAACAGGGAAAGACCCGCCCTCTGAGCCCCACCTCTTTTGCTTGATTGACAGCCTGGTGTTGCCATAGAAACAGTTTTTCCACTCCCAGTGTACCACACAAGGAATTCAGGGCTCTTCCTGCGCATCAAAAAGAAATGAATGGCTTTGAGGGCAGTTTGGGAAAACAGTCTGTAGCTCCTTGGCATCAAGAGAAGTGCTTTGCACCCCCGCCAGCTGGCTCAGCTGGTTGGCGTGTGAGTCACCCGAACACCAAAAAGGTTTCAGGTTGGATTCCCTGTCAGGGCACATACCTAGGTTTCCGGTTCAATCCCTGGTTGGAGTTCATCCGGAAGGCAACCCATCTATCTTTCTCTCTCTCTCTCTCTCTCTCTCTCTCTCTCTCTCTCTCTCTCTCTCCCCCGCCCCGCTTCCTCTCTCTCTAAAATTATTAACATATCCTCAGAAGGAAAATGCCTTGCATCTGTGAGAATGGCTGTCAGCAAGAAATCAACAAACAAGTGTTGGGGAGCATGCAGAGAAAAGGGAACCCTGGTGCGCTGCTGGTGGGAATGCAGACTGGGGCAGCCTCTATGGATAACAGATTGGAGGTTCTCAAAAAATTAAAAATGGAACTACCTTCTGACCCAGTGATTCCAATTCTGGGTATATATCCAAAGAAACCCAAAACACTAATTTGAAAGAATATATGTTCATTGAAGTGTCTTTTTAAAAAAATATATATTTTATTGATTTTTTTACAGAGAGGAAGGGAGAGAGAAAGAGAGTTAGAAACATCAATGAGAGAGAAACATCGATCAGCTGCCTCCTGCACACCTCCCACTGGGGATGTGCCCGCAACCAAGGTACATGCCCTTGACCGGAATCGAACCTGGGACCTTTCAGTCCGCAGGCCGAAACTCTATCCACTGAGCCAAACCAGTTAGGGCTTTTCTTTTAAAACAATACCCAAGCTATGCAAGCAACCCAAGTGCCCATCAGTAGACAAATGGATAAAAAGGCAGTGGTACATATATACAATGGAATATTATTCGGCCATAAAAAGAATGAAACCTGCCCCAGCTGGTTTACCTCAGTAGATAGAGGTTGGCCTGCGGACCAAAGGGTCCCAGGTTCTATTGTAGTTGAGGGCACGTATCCTGGTTGCAGGCTCCTCCCCTGGGTGCAGGAGGTAACCAATCGGTGTGTTTCTCTCACATCGATGTTTCTTTCTGTCTTTCCCTCCCTCTTCCACTGTCCCTAAAAATCAATGGAAATATAGCCTCAGGGGAGGATTGAAAAAGAAGAAGGAGAATGAAATCTTACCATTTGCGACAGCATGGGTGGTCCTAGAGAGTATTAAGTGAAATAAGTTAGTCAGAGAACAGCAAATACCATATGATTTCACTACGAACAAACAAAACAGAAACAGACTCATAGATACAAAGAACAGACTGATGGTTGCCAGAGGGGAGGGGACTGGGTGAAAAAAGTGAAGGTATTGAAAAGTATAAATTGGGCCCTGACCAGTTTGGCTCAGTGGATAGTGCGTTGGCCTGCGGACTCAAGGGTCCCGGGTTCGATTCCGATCAGGGGCATGTACCTTGGTTGCGGGCACATCCCCAGTAGGGAGTGTGCAGGAGGCAGCTGATCGATGTTTCTAACTCTCTATCCCTCTCCCTTCCTCTCTGTAAAAAATCAATAAAACATATTTTTTAAAAAAGAAAATATAGTCAATAATATTGTAATAACAATGTATGGTGCCAGGTGGGTATATGTAAAGTATATGATTGCCTAACCACTATGCTGTACACCTGAAGCTAATACAAAATGATATGGAATGTAAATTCTAATTGGAAAGAAAAGTACCTTTCCTTTTCATTATGTCTAACAATATCTTAATGACAGAACTGCATCAAATAAAGATAAATACAGGGTGGGGCAAAAGTAGGTTTACAGTGTACATATGGAAAATCTATACTAATAAAAGCCTAAGTGGCCCTTGCACGCGATGTCATCACAAGATGGCCACCACAAGATGGCCACCACAAGATGGCCACGCGCACAGTGGAGGCAGGGCCTGGCGGCTGCTCAGCACAGTGAGGCCTGGGGGGTCCGGCGGCTTCACGCAGTGCAGAGGAGGCTGGTCTCAGCGTCTCCACTGCCTTGCGCAGAGGAGGCGGGTCCTGGTGGAGGAGGCGGGTTGCAGCAGGGGAGGGCAGTTGGGAGTGATTGGGCCGGCAGGGGAGCAGTTAGGGGGCCATCAGGCTGGCAGGCAGAAGTGGTTAGGGGCAATCAGGCAGGCAGGCAGGTGAGCAGTTAGGAGCCAGCGGTCCTGGATTGTGAGAGGGATGTCCGACTGCCGGTTTAGGCCCGATCCCTGTGGGATCAGGCCCAAACTGGCAGTCAGACATCCCCTGAGGGGTCCCAGATTGGAGAGGGTGCAGGCTGGGCTGAGGGACACTCCCCCCCCATGCATGAATTTCGTGCACTGGGCCACTAGTAATACAATAATTAATAAATAATACTACAAGAATAAACTCTTGTGTTTCGAGTATTCACAACTGAAAACCTACTTTCGCTCCACCCCGTACATTTTCTGGAGGAAAAAATGCCTTCCTATATTTCCTAGAAAAAATAATAGTGTATTCAGTCCAGTTCATGCTATTCATACACAGCCCAACCCCCAACAGGCAGCATTTATGTATTTACATCATTCATACATTTATCTAAAAGCATATCCTTTTGTCCCCAAATTATAAATTGGTTTTTCATGGCAGCATGAAGTTCTCTCAATTCCTAGTTTTCAGTGCAACCTGTGACCCTGTGATTGTTTGAAGGCATATAATCTCACACTAGTTTCTTTGCATCCATTTCTATGCTTCATTTGGAAATTTTTATAATATCAAACCAGGAAAAATATTCCAATTTGTAGCCCTAGGAATACTAGAAATATGAGATCCATTCAGGATGTCTTAAACTTTTTGTTTTTGAAATTAAAGTTTTTATGCAAATATTGCCCAAACCCCTTTTATTTGTACAAGATTAGTGTATTAAGGCCAACATACTCCCTGTTATCAGCTTGTTACATTTACATTTCTTACTAAAACTCTCTCTCTCTCTCTCTCTCTCTCTCTCTCTCTCTCTCACACACACACACACACACACACACACACACACACACACACCTTCCCAGGGCTGCAGGAACAAAGCACCACAGGTGTTTGGCTTAAACTACAGAACTGTATTGTCTCGCAGATCTGGGGACTGGAATTCCAAGATCAAGGACTCGGCCTGGATTGGTTCCTGCGGAAAGCAGTGGTTGCTGGCAAGTCTCTGGCGTTCCTTGGCTTGTAGAAACATCACCTCATCTCTGCCTCAGTCATCACATGACGTTCTCCCTGTGCGTGTGAGTCTGTCCAAATTTCCCCTTTGTGCAAGGACATCAGTCATACTGCACTGGGGCCCAGCCTACTCCGATGCCACAACTCATTCCATCTGCAACCACCCTGTTTCCAAATAAGGTCATAATCTGAGGTCCTGGGGGTTAGCACTTCCTCATATTAATTTTAGGGGACACAGTACAAAGCACAACACAAGCATACGCACGTGTGTGCGCGCACGTGTGTGTGTGTGTGTGTGTGTGTGTGTGTGTGTGTGTTCCTGTAAAAACTGAGGTCAGATCTTACTTTTGTGATCACCCTGCCCTCGTGTTGTAAACCTCAGCCTGCAGGTCGGCTCCTTCCTCCGATCGCCTTTGTTTGTTGGGTGTGCAGCAGAGCCTCGGTCCCTCGGATGCTGTGTAACATTCCACTGAGGGACCGGACCACCGCCTGCCAGCCAGTCCTGCCTGGCTGATCCCCGTTAGGATCCTTCCCAGTGTAACAGCCCCAGCTACAGACATCTCCAACCTGCGGTCTGAGGCTCTGAGACGGCTTTGCCAGGGTAGGCAGAGTCATGAAATTGATGGGTTGTAGCCCTTCCCATTTAATTTTTTAAAAAATATTTTTATTGATTTCAGAGAGGAAGGGAGAGGGAGAGAGATAGAAACATCAATGATGAGAGAGAATCATTGATTGGCTGCCTCCTCCACGATCCACAATGGGGATCGGGCCGCAACCCAGGTATGTGCCCTGACCGGAAATTGAACCTCAACTGCCTGGTGCATAGGTCTATGCTCAATCACTGAGACATGCAGGCCGGGCCCATTTAAATTTTTAATGCTCATTTGCCAACCTGGGGTGAGTCAACTCTTCTCCATCCCCAGGAAGAGTCAGGGTGTGGGTGGTGCTTCCAGGACATCCCAGCCGCAGGCCGACGCTCTATCCACTGAGCCAAACCGGTTTGGCAATACGTGGATCATTTTAATGGGGTTGAAAGGCTGAGAATACACAAGGGAAGCACAGGGGTAAGAGCTGCTGGAACAACAGGGTGTAGGGACAGGGGTCTCAAGCATCTGAGGAGAGGGCACCCCTGTAGCTGCTGGACCCTCAGACGCTCAGGGAGGTAGCCCTGAACCCTAGCTGTGTGGCTTGAGCAACTTACCAAAACTTCCTGTGCCTCAGTTTGCCTTTCCGTGAAGTGGGACAGTAACTACCTTCATGAGGTCGTTGAAAGGATTGAATGAGTTTAATTCAAGCTTGGTGCTCAGAACGGGGCCCGGCCGGTTTGCGATACCTGAGGTCCAACTCTTGTCCACCGAGAATGAAAACCCCTTTTGCAGAGAATTTTCTAGTGCAAGGTTCCCACCAGGGGCGATTCAGTTCCCCAGGGGCACTGGACCATGTCTAGGGATGATTTTGGTTGTCACAACTGGGAGGAAGGGATGCTCCTGGCATCGAGTGGGTGGAAGCCAGGGATGTTACAATGCACCGGACAGCCGCCTATCACAAAAACTGATCATGTGCCTGCCGCCCCCAGCCATCCTCCGATCAAAACCCTCCCTTCCCTTTCTCCCCCACCCACCTCCACCTCCAGCTCAGGTCATCTGGGTCTGAGTCAAAGAGAGAAGATCAAAGGAAACACCCCCACTCCCTCTACCCTTGTCCCTTCCCCAGATCTGAGGCTGGACTGGGGCCATCAGAACATCAGATTTCTGGCCGGGGGAGGGGGGACGCAGGTCTGGCGTCAGGGGGCAGCTGGGGACGCTCTGAGATAGTGAAGGCTGTTTGTATCTCTCTTGACCCCAAGCCTGTCTGTCTGTCTGTCCAGTTCCAAGGGCTGGGCATTCATCTCTCCTTCCTGACTGCCTACCCTCTGGGCAGAGCCTAGATCCTCCTGGCAAATCCGGTCCCCCTCTTAGCCCCTGGGGCATGTATGTCTCCACTGGTTGCCCAACCGGTAGCTGAGTCAGTCCTGCCTGGGAATAAACAGCCCACCCCTCCCATAGGATTTCTTTTTTTTTTTTTTTATCCTTGCCAAGGATATTTACTGATTTTAGAAAAAGAGGAATGGCGGGGGAGAGAGAGAGAGAAAGAGAAGGGAGAGAGAGAGAGAGAGAAAGAGAGAGAGAGAGAGAGAGAGAGAGAGAGAGAGAGACTGACTGACTTTGGTTGCCTCCTGTGTGCCCCTTAGTCTGAGGGACTGGGACAGAACTGGGCCCTGCCAGTGCCCCTGGGAGGGCTTCAGCTGGAGAAACCTAACAGGTGATTGGCAGATAAGGGGTCAGGACTTCACCCCCAGGTCACCAAGGACTTCAGGTGGAGTTTTGGGAGTAATCTGAAAGAAGCGTGAACACAGGTGGCGTTTTGGGAGTAATCTGAAAGAAGCGTGAACACTGAGCCACCTTTTCAAAGATATTGGTGGTCACCTGTTGACCAGGGTTCAAACCTGCAACCTTTTTGGTGTACGGGAGGACACTCCAACCCACTGAGCCACCTGGCCAGGGCGTCCCATAGGACTTTTTATCTGACTCTTCCATTCTCTCCCAAAACTCTCCCTTAAGTCTTTGGTGACCTGGAGGTCAAGTCCTGGCTCCTTATCTGCTATTCAATCACCCATCTGGGTTTCCCCAGCTGAAGTCCTAACCATGGGGGATGGGAGTGTCCAGCTCTGACCTGGTCCCTCAGACTAGAGGGGTCCCTCAGACTAGGGGCTCCAAATCCTTAGGGATCCAGCATTGCTCAGCATGAGGCTAGATCCCCTGAATGAACGAGTCCACGAATGAAGGGCAGCTCTCCAGCTGAGCCTCAGGGTCAGCGGCAGCTTTGCTCCTGCCTTCCCCACAGTCAGGGCCAGGAAATAGCCGGCTCCAACAGGACCAGAGCCCAAAGATGTGTTGGGGGTCCCCCCTCTTGCTGGTGCTGAGTCTGTCCCAAGAGGCTGCTGGGATGATCCCCGGGTTCCTGCCTCACACAGAAAGCTGAGAGAAGAGTGGACACTGAGCCACCTCTTCCAGTTTAGGGGGACACTCCCCTGCTGGGGAATTAATAACTCAAAGATAGCTAACCCCTAGGTCACGTGTTGCTCAGCTCTCTGGCGAGGGACGCTAGTCTGAACCGCAGTTTTCTCATCTAGAAAATGGCCATAAAGTGATGTAAAATCCCTAGGGGTTTCATGGGATGAAAGGAGTCTAAGAATGGAGATAAAAAGCTTAGGCTAGTCTTTTTAGAAGTGCCTTTCATTTCTCTTGGTGAAATCTAAAGGGAGTTTGACTTTCAGGAAGGAGAGAATTGAAGTTCTTACCTTTCCTTATCTCTTTGTCTTCTCCACAGCAGTCTATCCTTATCTCACCTCTTCTCCTAGGTTCTCTCTCTTGAGGCCTCAGGACCCCATCCACACCCATTTTTCAGGCTTTTTTTTTTTTTTCATAAAAGAATGCATGTTTCCCTGGATGATCTATGTCAGTGTGGGAGCTGGGCTGGGCTGGGCTGCTGAGCCTCAAGTTTATAAGTGGGTTCCTGTCTGTTTCCTAATTTCTGTCTGAATTTCTCATTCTCTGCCTGTATGTCCAGCATTCAATTACGTGACAGATATTTATTTTTAATTTGTATTTCAATTAAATGTATTGGGGGTAACATTGCTTAATAACATTATATAAATATTAAGTGTAAAACCTTAAAATCTGACATCTGTGTGCTCCATTGTGTGCTCACCACCTGAAGTATAATCTTATTTCCTCACCATGTATTCTGTTGTCTCAGATATTTCTTGAGCTCCTACTATGCGCCAGGCATTGCTGGAGGCAATGCAGTTACTAAGACTGTTCAGGTCCCTGCCTCTGGGCAGACAGTTACAGCTGGGAGGGGGGAGAGCAGATGCTCAGGGCTGTGATGGAAGCAGCCCAGGGCACTGTGGGAGCTCAGAGTAGTAACTGACTAGGGCCTAGAGCAGTGGTTCTCAACCTTCCTAATGCCGCGACCCTTTAATACAGTTCCTCATGTTGTGGTGACCCCCAACCATAAAATTATTTTCGTTGCTACTTCATAACTGTAATTTTGCTACTGTTATGAATCGTAATGTAAGTATCTGATATGCAGGATGTATTTTCATTGTTACAAATTGAACATAATTAAAGCATAGTGATTAATCACAAAAACAATATGTAATTATATATGTGTTTTCCAATGGTCTTAGGCGACCCCTGTGAAAGGGTCGTTCCACCCCAAAGGGGTCGCGACCCACAGGTTGAGAACCGCTGGACTAGAGGGTGCTGAGGCTTTCTGTCTGAGAATATTAAGAGCTAACGAGTCTATCACTTTTTGTTGTTAATCCTCGCCCAGGATATTTTTTCCATTGATTTTTAGAGAGAGTGAGAGGGAGGGAGGAAAAGAGGGAGAGAGGAGGAGGAGTAGAGAGACTAATCTATGTGAGAGAGACAATCAATTGGTTGCCTCCTCCTCGCGGGGGAACCCGGGCCAGGGAAGGAACCTGCAACCCAGGTATGTGGCCTTGACTGGGAATCGGACTCATGACCCTTCCGTTCTCGGGCTGATGCTCTAACCATTGAGCAACTAGGGGGCTTATATCACTTTTAACATACATTATACCCATTCTAGAGCTGGGGAGACTGAGAACCCACGAACTTAAGGGGCTTGTCCTAGCTGGAACAGCTAGGAGGCGGGCTGGTCCGGATCCCATGATTCTGGCTATGCAGGTTTAAAACCACTGCTGGAGGAGGCCTGGAGGCCAGAGCTGGGGGTGGGCGGGGGTGGAACTTGAAACCGCTTGTGTGGTGACCACGTCTGGGAAGACAGTTGAAGCAGAGTAGGGAGGGTCCAGAGCACTGCCTCCCGGGGATGCGTGCACCTGACTCGCTGTCGGTGAACACTATGTGCCCTTGAGCACCTCTCCTGCTCTTTGGGCGTGTTTCTTGCCTGTGAAATAGGAGAGACTTGCTCCGCCTCCCGCCCAGCTGGGATGAGTAAATCCACGTGGGGTGTTGGCACAACTGGCGCTCATTAAATGCCAGCTGGTGTTATGACAACTATCCCCATTATTATCCTTAATAACTAATTAATTAGAACTAATGCGTCCTCTCCGCGCCCAATTGGGTGTCTCCGGCCGCAAAGCCACCGGACCCCGCGGAGAGAGGAACGAGCTGCGTCTAAGACCTTCCCCCAACATACATCCCAGCTCAGCCCATCCCCCCCCGCCCCCAGCCCACATTTGGCTGGTAAAGCTGCGGACAGGCTTGGATGGCACGGGCCTGGCCACCGGAGTCTGGTGGGGACGACCCTTGCGTCACCTCCAACTTCGTGGTGAGGGGTCTTAGAAGCCCGATTGACCGTAGAGCGCTAGGACCCCGCAGCTCTGTCAGAGCCGGGTGTGTAGGCCCAGCTTACCCCCCAGACCACGCCCATCTCCAAGATGATTGGCTCGCCACACCCGGCACGCGGCCCCGATTGGCGGAAGAGGCCTGGATGCCCCGCCCCTCCCGGACCGTAGTCTCCGGGCCAGAGGCTCCAGGGCCGCAGGAGCGCTCGGCGGGGCGGACGGGCAGAGGTAGTCGGTGGTGGGGGGAGAGGGGCTCCCACGGTCGGGCTCGGGGGTCCCGTTTGCGGCGCGTCCGACGGCCCAGGCCGAGCCCGGAGTGCTGCCATGGGCCCGGGGCCCCCGACGGCCGGAGCGGGGGCGCCCCCGCGGCCGCTGTCCCTGACGGCGCGGCTGAGCTACGCCGTGGGCCACTTCCTCAACGACCTGTGCGCGTCCATGTGGTTCACCTACCTGCTGGTCTACCTGCACTCGGTGCGCGCCTACAGCTCGCGCGGCGCCGGGATTCTGCTGCTGCTCGGCCAGGTGGCCGACGGGCTCTGCACGCCGCTGGTGGGCTACGAGGCCGACCGCGCCGCCGGCCGCTGCGCCCGCTGCGGGCCTCGCAAGGCCTGGCACCTGGTTGGTAAGTCGCGGCCGAGCCGCTCCCGTTCACCTGCCCGCCCAGTGCCCCCAGTGGCCAGATCGTCCCCTCTGTGTCTGCCCCAGTGCCTGAGCCAACCCCTCTGCCGAACTCCCTGCCCCCCCCCCCCTTCTGTCTCTCTGTCCCTTGGGCTGAACCTGCCCCGTTGTCTGTCACATGACCTGAGCCTTCTGTCTCTGCCCCAGGCGCTGAGTCTTCTCCCTCTGTCTGCCTAAGGCTGCTGTCTGACCTGTCAAACCCCTTCATCCGACTCAGTTGGTGTGACCTTCTGCTGCGCTTCCCTTAGTCTGACCCCTGGGGCTCCCTGAACCATCTTCGGGTTGGGTCTGTCAGTCTGTCTTGTCTGGCTTGACCTCCCCATCTCGCTATCAGGGTGACCACCAGGACAACTTGGTCCAAGTGAGGGTCAGACTAGAGCCCCCTCTGCCTGGCTGTCGGTTTCTCTGTGCTCTCTGTCCGCCCCCTCCCTAGTGTGGGCAACGTGGTGCTTGGGTGTTTGGGGGGAGCTGTCCTGGCAGCTGGGAGTTGAGTTGGGGGCAGGTGAGACAGAAGGGTCAGGGGTCTGTACCTGACTAACGGGATGGGGTCTGCTGGACAGGTCGTGGGCTCGCCCTCTGGCCTGGGCCCTTTGCCTGCCTAGAGGGCTGTTGGGGAGGGTAAGCAGCAGGTCCAAGGGGGCTGGGGCGCCCTGCCCTGTGCGCACAGATGATAAGCCTGTGTCCATGCGCCCTTCTCTGCCCGCCCAGGCCTTGAGCTTGGAGATTAGGCCTGGCCACTTTCCCTGCTGTTTCTCCCCCGGCACTCGTGCCCACCACAGCCTGGCATTGGGGGCCCTCCAGGCATTTCAGGAGGCAGGACCAGGAATCCTGCCACTCGGGGGAACTCTGGAATTCTGGTGGCAGCTTTTTAGAAGGCAGGCGGGACGATGAGGGGTGAGACAGTGACTTACCCTGGGCCCTTTTGAGTGACGTTTTTGCAAGGTGCAACAGATCTCCAAATGGCCTGAGGGAGGCTTGCTTCGTGTGGCCACATCCTGGGGGTGGATTTCAGGTTTGTCAGGTCTGAGGTTGCCCGGGCTGTTCTTGGGCCACTTTAGACGGCTGGACACTCAGTGAGGGTCCCACCTGACCCAGGAAGAACTTGATTCCCCTGCAGAGGTGGGTGGTAGGGGTGCTGAGGGCACTTTTGTAAATAAAGAACTGAAGGGTTTGTGTTTATGGAAAACAGGCCTGGGGGTTGAGTGCTTCAACCAGACACCCAGGTCTCCACCTGCACCCCTTCATGCTCATCGTGAGGTGGAGGATCTGTGGAGAGAGGAAGCCGGGGTAGCCCCTCAAAATGCCTGATAAGGTGACTAGAGCGACGGTCACCCCAGCGAGTGCCCACTTCTCTATTTGCCCCTGAGTCTGTGGGTGGTGGTGATAAACTCACTCTTTCCCTTAACAAGCCCTCCCAGCTGCCCTCTCTAGCCTAGAGAGGCCCATCGAAGCTAGACATGGATACTCCTGTGGGGTCCAGGCTGGCAGGTGAATGGACCGGGCTTCATAAGAAAGAAGCAGAGCTCTGAGAAAGACAGGAAATTGCCTTTGGGGTTTTGAAGGGTGAATAAAAGTGTGTTTATGTGCATGTTGTGGGGGGTATATTCCAAGTAGTTGGAAGAGCTTGTGTGAAGGTGTGAAATATCATGGTTTTGAGGCCGCTGAGGTGGGGAGTAGCTCAGAGTAGTAGCCACTTTCACTCATTAACTCTCAATTCTCACATCGACCTCAGGAGGTATTTCCATGTTCTGGACACTGAGGCCCCGAGAGCAGTCACATGCCCAAGGTCCCCCAGCCAGGCAGCCTCGCTCCAACAATGGTTAACTGGCCTGGGCAGCAGCAGGTGGAGTCCACCCAGGGCTGCACATTCTTCTGACCAGCGTCTTCAGTTGGTGCTCGGCCTGCATTTGCCCAGCATGCCCCTCCCAGTTCCAGAGAAAGAACCAGGCTGGTTTTGGTTTCATTTCCTGATCCCAGAGCTGTGGGGGCGAGCCCAGGGCCTGGGGATGAGGTCATCTCCGGAGCCTGGGGGGAGTAAGGAAGTCCAGCTGCCAGACTCCTTCCAGGCTCAGGGATGGGAGGAAAGTGACTTTGATAGACCTGGGACCCATCCCAACAGGACCCACAGTCTGGTGGGGTAGGCAAACAGGAAACAAGCAGACAGACAGACAGACATAAGAATTTCTGTGTGTGCTGAGGGGCGAGAGGAAAAGAAAGCAGGGTCCAGAATAGATCCTATTGAAGTGGCAAGGGGACTGTCAGTGACTGAGCTGATCAGGGAGGGCTTTTTTGAGGAGGTAGCATTTGAGTTGAGTCCCAAGGGATGGAAAGAGAGCATTCCAGGCAGAGGGCACAGCATGTGCAAAGGTCCTGAGGCAGGACTGTGCCTGGCATGTTGGAAGAGCCCTGTGTGGCTAGAGTAGAGTGAGCAAAGGGGCAGGGAGGGGACGGGGGCAGGTTGTGCAGGGCCTTGGGGGGGACTTGGGCTTGTTCTGAGATACTGGAATGTTGGCCAGGGACAGGTCCCCTTATGAGCTGGGGCAGGATCCAGCCTCACCTGACCTCCTGACTCCTGGTGGCCCCCAGGATCCTTGGTAGGAACTGGGGAGAAAAAGGCTTGCTCCCGGGAACGGGAAGTTGTGGGTGTAAATGGTGTGTCTGTAGTGGGTGGTTTTCCAGGGGACCCCACAGCAGCCTTTCAACCTGCTGTGCGACCTCAGGGTCTCTGTGCTTCAGCTTCCCCACCTGTCATCAGGGGCAACCCTGGGAGTCCTGGGCTGCCATGGGGAGGCCCTGTTCTTCCTCCCTCTTATTACCTGACCATACGTCCTGGTCCTGCCGCTCATGTTACGGGGTGTAACCTCAGGACCATGCCAGCCTGTTCTGTGTCTCCATTGGACTGGTGGGTGGAGGCCTGCCCACCTCCCATCCCCCGTTTGGCTGTGTGACTTCTAGGGAACCCCAGATCTCTCTGCTTCAGTTTACCCATTTGTCACAGGGGCCATAAGCCTGAGGTGCTCTGGGCTGCTGATCCCATACACCACTGCGTGACTTTGGGAGGGTCTCTAGCCTTTTCTGTGTCTCTATTTTGTTCCCACCCGGTCACCCCAGGGAGCCCTGGGCCACTGTGGGAAGGTCCGGCATATGACCCCCTACTCTGCCCGTCCACAGGCACCATCTGCGTTCTGCTCTCCTTCCCTTTCATCTTCAGCCCCTGCCTGGGCTGTGGGGCATCCACACCTGAGTGGGCCGCCCTCCTCTACTACGGGCCCTTCATTGTCATCTTCCAGTTTGGCTGGGCCGCCACACAGATTGCCCACCTCAGCCTCATCCCCGAGCTCGTCACCAATGACCACGAGAAGGTGGAGCTCACAGCTCTCAGGTACTACCCCGCAGGGCAGGTTGGGAGGGCACATGCACAGCAGGTGAGGGCCGGGTCACACCCTCGGGGACTCAGCCCAGCTTATACGTCTGTAACATAGTAACCAGTCACCTGCAGCTGCTTGTATAACAAATGACCACCAAGCAGCTTCAACAGCATGTGTTTATCATGTCATGGTTTCTATGGGGTAAGAGGCTGTCTCAGTGGGGTTTTCTGCTTCAGTGTTAGTCTTGAGGCTAGAGCTGGTCTCATCTGAGACTTGGGGTCCCTCTATCCTGCTCATGTAGTTGGTGGCAGAATGAATTTTCTTTTTCTTTTTTAAAAACTCCGCCCACCGGGGTGGCCTCCCCCCACATCCAGGCACTGGCCTCCAGGACAGCCTCCTTCCTGTGGAGTCCCCACCTCTTCCCCAATGGCATCATCCAAAGCTACGAGCTCCAGCTGCACAGGGCTTGCCTTCCGCACACAGACGGAGACGCAGTACAGGGGCCCGGGGCCCAGCGCCAGCCTGTGGGGGCTCCAGTCTTACACCACCTATAGGCTGCGCAAAAACAAACAAACAAACAAAAACCAAAAAAAACCTTTTTTATTGATTTCAGAGAGGAAGGGAGAGGGAGAGAGATAGAAACATCAATGATGAGAGAGAACCTTGATTGGCTGCCTCCTGCACGCCCCCTACTGGGCAGTCGAGCCAGAAACCTGGGCATATGCCCTTGACCGGAATCGAACCTGGAACCCTTCAGTCTGCAGGCCAACGCTCTATCCACTGAGCAAAACCAGCTAGGGCTGAATTTTTTTTCTTTTTTAAAAATTGATTTTTAGAGAGAGAGAGGGGAAGGGAGAGGGAGAAACATTGATGTGAGAGAGAAACAATGATAGGCTGCCTCATGCATGCCACCTACCGGGGATCAAGCCCACAACCCAGGCATGTACCCTAACTAGGAATCGAACTGGCAACCTTCCAGTGCACGGGATGATGCCCAACCAACTGAGTCGCCCCGGCCAGGGCCAGAATTCAGTTTCTTGCAGACGGAGAGCTCATGGTGGCTTGCTGATTCTTTGACACCAGCAAGAGAGTCAGATCTCAGGGATGGCTTACGCCCTTTTTCTAAGAATCACCTGAGAAGGCCAGGCCCACCCAGGGTAATCCCCTTTAATTACACCTGAAAAATCCCTCACCTGTAGCACAGAAGTTGCCTAAATATGGGTGTCCCATCCCCAAGGGGAGGGATGAGGCACGGCAGGGCCGGGGCATGGGAGTCTCCAGAGCCACCTTAGAATCCTGCCGACGACCAGTTGGTGCCCAGCGTATCCAGCACTTGCTTGAGGTGCTAAAGGAGGCTCTTCTGGATCTGATGACCATAGGAGCATTTGTGATGAGCTGGCTGTATGCCAGGCACAGTTCTGGGCTCTTCACATGGTCCTCTTCCTTAATCTTCACAACACACCCAGGTTGTCATGTGCCTAAGGCCAGACCACAGTGCCTGTGGGACATGCACATTAAGAAAAAGGAGGTGGCAGTTCCAGCCCGAAGGGAGAGTGCATGTGAGGGTCGCCATGTTGCTGGAGCTCAAAGAGCCCAGCTGACAGTTGGCCCCCGGTAAGTGCATGCTACTATTTTGTAGCATCTTTGTTGAGGGTCCTGCCTGCCTCCAACTCAGCCTGTTTGGTCCCAGTTTGGTCTGCTCCCCACCCGTCTTTGAGTTCCCCATTATGGCTGAGAGCTGCAAGCACTAACGACATGGGTTGCTCAATGCCCCGGCCCCTGAGGGCCCCAGATGTTAGGGGTCAGGCTACACCAGGCCAAGCTCTGGTGCACTTCTACCTGCAAGTGCTTTATTGCCAACGCTGTCATCTTCACTGTGACCTCTGGGTATTGTTCTTACATTTATTTATAATATTTTTTTATTGATTTCAGAGAGGAAGGGAGAGAGATAGAAACGTCAATGGTGAGAGAGTATCATTGATCGGCTGCCTCCTGCATGCCCCCTACTGAGAATTGAGCCCACAACCCGAGGCATGTGCCCCAACTGAGCATGAACCCTGGGACCTTCAGTCCGCAGGCCGACGCTCTATCCACTGAGCCAAACCGGTTCCGGCTGTTCTTACTTTTAGAAAGGGAAACTGAGTCCTGGTGAGACCCAGAGGTTGCTCCTCCCCTGACCTTCCTAGCCCCTGAAGGGATATCACGCCGGGGCTGCAGGCAGGTGCAGACCCAGATGATCCTAGACCTTGCCCTGCTGAAGCCCAGGATCTTGGTACCAAGAATTCCAGAATCCTGGCTTCTGAGCATCTTGGGTTCTCAGACTTGACTGGACCCTACTTTGCTGAGTCTCTGCATCCCAGCCCCTTGTCATGGTGGTTGAGGGTCAGAGCTGTAAATCATCGGACAACATGCAGGCTGGGTAAGCTGGGGCCAGCAGGGGCTTCCCTGGGGCCACCCAAGGTTTGGTGGCTAAAATTATCTGTCACCCAGAGGTTCCCCAGACACCACAAGCAGCTCTCACTGTGTGGCTGCCTGGAGAGGAAGTGGCCCTGTGGTTTCCTGGGCTGCCATGCTGATGCCTCGCCTGTCCCCACCAGGTACGCCTTCACTGTGGTGGCCAATATCACTGTCTATGGTGCTGCCTGGCTCCTGCTCCACCTGCAGGCCTCTGCAGATACGGGGCCCACCCCGGATGTCAGTGACCAGCTGGGGGTCCAAGATGTGCCAGTATTTCGGGTGAGCTGGGGCCGGGGTGGGGGCCAAGGATGCTGCTGGCAGGATGGGACCTCCCCCAGGCCCTGAACTTGGGCCTGGGCCGTGAGAGCCACTGCTGATGCCTTTTCTGCGGATCCTCAGAACCTCTCCCTTTTGGTGGTGGGCGTTGGTGCCATCTTCTCACTGCTGTTCCACCTGGGCACCAGGGAGGGGCGCAAGCAGCTGGTGGAGGAGCCGGATGAGCACAGCCCCCTGTTGGCCCCCACCACGGCCCGGCCCTTGCTGCTCTGGAAACACTGGCTGCGGCAGCCGGCCTTTTACCAGGTATGTGATGGGGCAGAGCTGGCTGGAGTGGATGCCGGCTCCCACCTGGCCCTTACTCTGGGGCTGCAGGCAGGATGGCCAGTAGATGAGCAAACAGATTTTCCATTTCACAGCAGGGCAGACATTGCTAATCAATTACTGCTCTCTTCTCCCCCTGACCAGCTATGGTCCCTAATAGTGGATCCGGTGTCCCTGCAGCTAGGCCCTGAGTGTCCCCTGCTGGTGGAAGTGGAGAAGGGCCCTGTCTGACCCCTGAACCAGTCCCTCTGTTTGCCCATAGGTGGGCTTCCTGTACATGAGCACGAGGCTCATCGTGAACCTGTCCCAGACGTACATGGCCATGTACCTCACCTACTCCCTCAACCTGCCCAAGGTGAGCTGGGGCGGGCGGGCCAGGGCTGTGGGGTGGGTCCTGAGCCCAAGGAGGCCCACCTGACACGCCCATGTCCACTCTGCCCCAACAGAAGTTCATCGCCACCATCCCACTGGTGATGTATCTCAGCGGTTTCTTCTCCTCCTTCCTCATGAACCCGATCAACAAGTGGATCGGGAGGAATGTGAGTGCGTGGGTTGGTGGGGGGCAGGGGGGCATGCATAGACAAGGACCCTCATAACGCAGATGCACAGAACCCAGGTAATCGCATACCTCAGCTTCTACACTTTGTAGCTGCCCTGTGTCGCAGATCCATGTTCTAGAATCCTGGCTTCTGAGTGTCTTGGGGCTGCAGAGCTCTAGAAATTTCTTTGCTGACCATGTGCTAGCCAGGGTGGCTATGGAGTACTTGAAATGTGGCAGGCATGATGGAAGAACTGAATGTTTTATTAAAAATTTTTTAAATGTATTTTTGATTTCAGAGAGGGAGAGAGAGAAACATCAATGATGAGTCATTGACTGGCTGCCTCCTGCACTGGGGATTGAGCCCATAACCCAGGCATGTGCCCTGATCAGGAATCATACCGTGACCTCCTGGTTCATAGGTCAATGCTCAACCATTGAGCCATGCTGGCTGGGCCATTTTATTTACTAGTAATTGATTTGCACTTAAGATATAAATAGCCACCTGTCCCTAGACTGTCAGCTCCTGGGTGAGGTCAGAGCTGGGGGCTCCTTAGGGATGGTCCAGCTTGACCCCCTCACTCTCTGGGGTTAGGGACTAGGTGGTGGTGGATTGAAGACCAGAGAGGGCAAGCGCCAGGCTAGGAGCTGCACAGTGAGGGGCCTGATGCTGGTCTCTCCTGCAGATGACTTACTTCGTGGGCCTTCTGGTGATCCTGGCCTTTGCGGCCTGGGTGGCATTGGCAGATGGGCTGGGTGTAGCTGTCTATGCAGCAGCTGTGCTGCTGGGCATGGGCTGTGCCACCATCCTTGTCACGTCCCTGGCCATGACAGCTGACCTCATCGGCCCCCACACGGTAGGGCTGGTGGGCAGGGCTGGGTGGGGGTTGGGGCCCAGGGCTCGGGCCCAGGCCAAGGGTGTTAACCTCCCTGCCTGTGTCCTCCCAGCACAGTGGAGCCTTCGTGTACGGCGCCATGAGCTTCTCGGATAAGGTGGCCAACGGGCTGGCAGTCATGGTCATCCAGAGCCTGTACCCCTGCTCGTGAGTGTGACTCATTTGTCGTTCATGTAGCAAAGGCGCACTGTGTGTGCCCGGCACTGCTCCAGGTCTAGGGCATTGGGGAATGTGAGTGGGCAGTGCTACAGGGGAGCCGGGCTCTGTGTCACAGACCCTCAGAGCCTGGGATTTCAGTCCTGGACGATTCTAGACCACTGAGTTCTCGCCTTATAGAAGCCCAGGATCTGGGAACCAGAACTAGCCTGGTCCTTTGTCGTCATGGAGTTGGGGGTAATACAAGCCATGTTAATCACAGGAATAAATGTGTGATCCAGACCAGTGGCCAGGGGGGTGAGGGACACCACATACGGAGGCCTGACTGGTGCAGGAGGTCAGGGAGGACTTCCTTGAGGAGGTGACATTGGTCCTGAGACCTGGTGGGTATCGGAGTTCTAGGCAAATGGGAAGGAATAGCCAGTGCAAAGGCCCTGGAGCAGGACCAGGCCTGGTTTGTTGGAAGAACACAACGGAGGCCCGTGTAGCTGGAGCAGTGAGTGAAGGGGAGAGAGAGTGGGGAGAGGTTTGCGCAAGTCATGTAGAGCCTTGTGGAGGACTTGGGCTTTTACCCCAGGGGAGTTTGGGAGACCTGGAAGGATGGGGGCAGAGGGGAGGCCTGACTCAGGTGCTTACAGGCGCCCTCTTGTGGCTGCCTTCAGAAGGACAGTCTGTGGAAGGTGAGGGCTGGAGCCTTGGCAGAAACAGCCACACTGGTCCAGGTGGGTGATGATGGGCTGGTCCAGGTGGAGGTAGAGGAAGGGGAGCAGTGGAACGAACTGGGATAGACTTTGAAGGCATGGCTGGTAGTATTGGCTGAAGTGTCATGTGGGAGGAAGAAAGGTGGTCAAGGGTGACCCCCTGGTTCTGGCCCGAGGCTGAGGTGGGCGGAGTAAGAGGCTCAGGCTCGAGGGTCCCCACAAATGTCGGCTCACCTGCTCTGTCCCCCCCTTCCCCAGCTCGGAGCTCTGCTGCAGAGCCTGCGTAGGCTTCTACCACTGGGTGATGGTGGCTGTGACAGGCGGCGTAGGTGTGGCCGCCGCCCTCTCTCTGTGCAGTCTCCTCATCTGGCCCATCCGCCTGCGGAGTTGTGAGTTGTAGACACTCCCCTCCATTCCCAACCTGGTCATGGGTGGGAGGACTGGGGCAGGCCCCATGCTCACTAAACCCCCCTCTCTTGCAGGAGTCCCTGGAACTCAAGCCTGACATTCCCATATGGCCTCCTGCCCTATGCAAATGAGCTGCAACTGCACATTTCACGCCCTGCTCCTCACGTGCCCACCTTCCCCTTGCCTGGCTGCAGGGATGGTGGGTTGAGGACAAGAGGGGGCGGGACCCTACTGGCTTATCTCCACCGGGCGAGACAACATAACTAGGCCCTCTGGTATTCAGAAGCTCCATGAGACCCTCATAAGACTTTGGGGTAGCTCCTGGCTATGTGGGGAACTACCCTGAACTCAGCTTCCTCCTCGCCCCCTGGTCTAGGTAAGGGAGACCAGGGCGCTGCTGGAGATCACATTGAGTGCCGGTGAACTGAACACCATACCCTTAACCTGTCTTCCAGGGCCTGGAGACAGTAGAGATAAGTCGGGGGTCCCATACTCTGTTGAGCTGGGTACTAGGGTATTTATACTCCATATAACCTAGACCAACGAACCGCCCATAATCCCCAGAATTTTGACCCGACTCC
>NW_005871785.1:25833-27599 GCF_000147115.1 Myotis lucifugus | reverse complement strand
AGGGCATCTCTGGTGCCAGAGCCTGTCGAGGTTGAGAACACAAGCAAACTGAGAAAGGAGGTGGGGGAAGGAGAGGAGGAGGGAGGAGACCACTCCAGGTGAAGGAAGTAACATGTGCAACTGCTCTGGGGCAGCAGAGGGTGGCTTAAGGAGCAAAGGGCTGCAGTGCAGAGGTCAGTGGAAATATGCTGAGGGCAAAAATCAAACCTTAATGAGGTACCATTAAAACTAAAAAGCAGAGCCCTGACCAGGAAGCACAGTTGGTTAAAGCACTTGTCCCCATGTGCCAAGATTTCGGGTTTGATCCCTGATCGGGGCACATACAAGAATTGACTAAGAATGTATAAATAAGTGGAACAACAAATTGATGTTTCTCCCCCGCCCCGCCCCCCCCACCTTCCTCTCTGAAATCAATTTTTTAAAAAAGGCAGAAAACAACCAATGCTGTTCATGTGAAGCTGCAGGGAAACTTGCTTAAGCATAACCCTCACGTGGCAGTTCCTTCTGGAATGCATCCTCCTAGCACCGCTGCCCGAGGGACAGAGATGTGCGTGTGCTCACCTGGTGAGCTCGCTCCTGGAAAGTCCCCGGGGAATGAGACTGGCTGCCCAGGATGCCTCAGCAGGACCACTGACAGAACACTGTCATCGCTGCCATGCAGAGAAGCCGGCTAGTTCTCCCTCCAGCAGATGATAGGAGCATCAAAACTAGAAACGCAGGGTCTCGTCAAAGGTGGAACGAGCCTGGTAGGTTCGGGAACATCAGTCTCAGAAACCTGGCAGACCGGACCTGCCACCCAAAGGGACATTTCAAGGTCGCCTGGGGTACCCCACCCTTTTGAAACTAAGATTTCTAAACTGCAAAATGCACATAGTTTGTAAAATGCAATTAAAATGCTCCAATGTAATATACAATGACCAGTGAGAATCCCTTTACCCCAGCCACCAGCCTGGACCTGGGCTGCCACTCCATTTCTTCCAGAAATGGGCAGTACATGCCTGTGTCCCTACTAGTACAGAAATGTGGAAACTTGCTGCCCTGTTTCACATCTTTTCTCCCCTTGCATATGGAGCGGCACAAAGAACACTCATCTAACTTTGTTTTTACGGCTGCAAAGTAATCATAACTTATTCAGCCACTTATTAATGGGTACTCTACTGGGTTGTGTCTCCTCACAATGGACATCCACCTGGAACCTCACATGAACTTATTTGGAAACAGGAACTTAGCAGATAGAACTTCAGATGAGGTCATAGTGGGTAGGGTGGGCCCTGGTGTCCTTGTAAGGACAGGGGAATCTGGACACACACACAGGAGGTCGATAATGGAGGCAAGTGTCCACAAGCTGAGGGACACCAAGAATTGCCAGTAAATCACCAGGAGCCAGGAGAAAATTGAACAGACTTTCTAGTCCCGGAAGGAACCAGCCCTGCTGACACCTTGATCTTGGATTTCTGGTCTCCAGAACGTGGGAGAGAATAAATCCCTGGCATTCAAGCTACCCAGTGTGTTACAGTAATCCCATGAAACTCCCAGATACCTACTTTCTCAGTTTGCTGTGTGTTGTGCCCACAGCAATCATGTGTGACTTGCACATCACCCCCCCCCCCCCCCCCCCGCTCCCAAGCTGGCTTTGTCCCAACCGTTGGGGGGGGGGGGACCCCCGGGGCGGGGGGTGGGAAGGGGCGGGGAAAAAACCATGGGGGGGGCGCCCCAAACGGGCCCTTTTTAAAAAATTAAAAACGGGGGGAAAAGCCAAAAAAAAT
>NW_005871785.1:0-25374 GCF_000147115.1 Myotis lucifugus | reverse complement strand
GGGGCCACACCTGGGTGGCTTGGGCCTCAGTGCTCCCCTCCTCCCCTGCCCACATCTCCACATGGGGGTCTCTGAGCCCAAGAGAGCTTCTGATGCTTAGGCCAGAACTGCCAGTCCCCAACCCCTCCCTTCTCACCCCACCCCCACCCAGTCCTCATGTTTCAAAATACATCAGAGCAAAAACCTGCGGACAAATGTTCATAGCAGCATGATTCACAACAACCAGGGAGTGGAAACAACCAAAATGCCCATCAACTAAACACAATGTGGTCCATCCATGCCCACGCTGAAGTATTACTCAGCCATGAAAAGAAGTGCTACTGCAATGGGGAGGGAACTTAAAAACAGGATGCTCAGTGAGAGAAGCCAGACACAAAAGCCATAGTGTGTGATTCCATTTATGTGAAATGTCCAGGACAGGCCCATCCAGAGACAGAGAGTGGGTTCATGGTTGCCGGGGGCTGAGGGTGACTGAGTGGAGGTGTGGTTTTTTGGGAGGGTGATGGAAATGTTCTGGAATTAGAGGTGCTGTTTGCACATTATAAATACACCAAATGCCACGGAATGTTCAGTTTAAGAAGGTAAACATTAAGTTATGCATATTTTACCACAATTAAAAAATAATAAAATCCACAATCTCCCCTCTTTTCACCACCTCCACCTGGTCCGGGCCAGTCACATCATCACAGGCCTGGCACAGCCTCCTCTGTGCCCCTGCACCAGTGGTCATGTCTCCACGTTCACCATGAGGCCCTGCGAGACCTGCCCAGGCCCCTCCCTGCCCTCACTTCCTCCCTCCCTCCCTCCACTTGCTCACTCTGCTGTACCACAAGGGCCTCCTCACGGCTCTCCAACACTCCAGGAACTCTCCTCTCGGGGCCTTTACACAGGCTGTAAAGTCCTCTGCCCAGAGGTCTCCTGCTCTTGTCCGAACCCTCCCTTGCTCAAACATCAGCTTTGTAGCAAGTCCTGGATTCAAAGCTGTCCTTTCCTAAAGTCTCCTTCTTCCATCACACAGCACACACCTCCCTCTCACACCCAACAGAAGCCCCGTGAGGGCAGGTCTTGGGATCTGGTCTGTTTTGTTGTCCCCAGTGCCTAGGTCGGGGATCTGCCCGGGAGGAAAAGGCCTGCAGGCTCTGCAGTCACAGGCAGCTGCAAGGTCCCGTCTCCGCCCTGGGCTCTTAGGGCCTCACCGCTGCACTGGCCTCTGCCTCACCCTTAACTCCCCTTCCCCTTTCCCCCAAAAGCCACATTCAATAATCAAAGGGTGCCTGACAGACCATGCCCCACCCACCCTTCAACTTTGCACAAGTGCAGACACTGGGTGGGCGATGCCCCCACTGCTGACTTCAGTCACGTCAGGTGGAGCTGGCAGCAGGGCCTGCTCTGAGCTCCTGTGCAGCCTGCAGCCCCCCAATAGGCCCTCCCTCCCCTGCCCCCATCTCACTGCATATGGAGACCACTACCACCCCCCCAGCTGCAAGGATGGTGTGAATGATGTCACCCTTATCCCTATTAGAACATGAAATCAGACACAGGCATCCCTCAAAGACAGCTCACCCAGGGCAGGCTGCTCATCACCTGTTTGTGACGTTCAGGCTGGTCTGGGGCCTGGGTATGTGCAGACTGCAGCTGTCAGCCACCCCAGCCAGATGGACAGCCAGCCCCAGCCATGCATGAGCCCATACCTGGTATAATGACAGTGATACTCCACTAGAGGAGACACAAGGCTCACTCTGCAGCCCCCAGACCCGTAGGCCGGGGAACACACATTCCTCTCTGTTGTCTCAATTCCCAGGTGCGGGTCCTACACACAGAGCCGGGTCCTGGGCTCTTCGGCAGCTACGCAGGGTGAGGATGTGGTAGGGAAGGATTGTTTTCTCTTAAAAAAACACTCAAAAATAAGATGACCAATCGAAATACACAAATCTATGTACACGGTCCTTGCTTGAGGCTATGGCACACAGATGCTGGGATGGGGCAGGGTCCCAAATCCAAGCAGGTTCAGCTGATCACCCCTCCGAAATGAAGGCTTTAAAAGCTGTGACTCCGTCACCCCCAGGCAGGTTGGGTGGGCCATGCCCTTCTCTAATTAGCCTTAAACATTTCTGGGACCCATCTACAAAACACAAAACAATCCCAAAGAAAAGTCACAAACACATATATACACATGCACACACATGGCCGACTGCGGGGGGAACACTAAATGAGGGGGACCTAGAAGCAGAGCCAGAGTGACCTCCGCCCCGCCCCAGGCCTGCTCTGCCTTCTGGCCTCACCTCTCTCCCTCCAATTTCTCCAGGTCTGGAAGAGAGGTGGTACCCAGCTTGGCCAGAGGACAACAGGGTGGGGGCAGGATAGAGGACACCTGGAGAGCTTCTGGGGGACCAGTGGTTGCCCCCTCCTCTCGCTCCTCCCTGGCTTCCCCATGGTCATAGGCATGGTTGGACAGGACACATGGGATAGCTTGATGTGGAAGGAACCTGGGAGGAGGGTGAGGCACCCTTAGGCCACCTAGATCTGTACACCCAGCAAGCCGCAGGAACCGTAGTCTCGCTGGTGACAGAGCTCAGCTGTGTCCCCGTCAGTGACAAGGACAGTGCAGGGTCAGGGCAAGCTCATGATGACAAGTGGACCCAACTTCCGTTTTCCTGGAACAAGTCCATCTCCAGATGACCTCCTCTGGTGCACAGCCTGCCTGGGCCTGCTCCTGATGCCTGGCCCCTAGCAAAGTCACTGGGATAGCTGCCAGCGGAGGGACAGCAGAGGTGGCCGCAAGAGACCTATCAGGAGTCCTGTGGATCCACGGGCTGACCTGAACCGTCCTGCTGCTGGGCCCTCCCCTGGCTGACTGGCTTGGCATCCAGCTGTTTCTGCCGTCGCAGACGTGGGCAGTGGCAGTACTGGTGAACCCATGCTTCTGGGAAGAGCATGCAGCTCAACAAAGTGATGATGGACACAAAGGGAAGCAGGTGGGGTCCAGGGAGGCGTCCATCCCCATCCGAGTGTAGACGGTCAAAGCTGGGGCCTTGGGGCCACCTGGTGTGAAGGGAGCCGGAACCCCGCGTGCCTGCTGGTGCCCAACCACATCCCCAGCCCAAACACCGCTGACAGGGTTCGCAATCAGGCTTTAATGAGAATCTTCAGAGTCTCTCTGGGCCCGGCTCCCCGCCCACCCCGGCTGCTTCCTCTGGGAACATGTGCAGGAGGGAGGGTCATGCACGTGATGACAGGTGGTGCTCCTCTGCCCTGATGGCTGGGCCCGTGGTTTACCGGATCCTGGTGAAGAGGTTGAGGACAGACACAGATTCCTGCAGGGCACACAGGAGAGAAAGCTGAGCCCGCAGCTGGACGGGAACAGAGGCTTCGGGCCAGAGGAGGAGCATGAGTAGGCAACATTGTTTCCTGGCACCCTGGCTGGGGGTGCAGAGCAATGCAGGAGCAGCTAGAGGGGATGCAGGCAGTCCCAGGGGAAAGTGACAGCAGAGTCTGAACAGGGCTGCTCAGGTGGCAGTGGGGGACGGCCCCCAGGATAGGCTGAGGGGATGCGCATGGGGGAGCACCTGGCGCTGATACCGACCCACTTTACCTTTGTCGAACGAGTTTTGCTAAAGACATTCCAGAACCTCAGGGTTTCGTCTCCAGCACCAGTGACGATGGCCTCTCCATCAGGGGACATGGCCTGCAGGAGGAGAGACCCTCATTGTTCTCGGGCCTTGCAGTTGGTCCCATGAATGGAGTCAATGATGGAGGACAGGTGCAGGGGGCTGGGCCCCCACCAAAGCCAAAAACACAGGATGCCCCAGCCCCTATCTACTCTGTGCACTTGAGCAAAGGATCTGACAGTTTAAGCACAGAATACTTCTTCTGGAAATTAAGAAAAACACTTGAGGAGGGATGGAGAGGGCCTGTCCTCAGGCCGGTGCAAATAGGTTATCTGATGAACTGTTCTCAGAGATTTTCTAAGTAGTTGGATGGGGGGTTAATTGTGTTTCATCATAAAGATAAACTAATGTGTGGAGATTCTCAGGAGGGCACAGCTGCCCTTCCTCACAGAGCTGGGGAGTTCAAGAAAGTAGATTCAAAGTGATGACACAATTAACGTTTGAAAGCAGAACATGGGAGCTGGCCTGGATGACCCACCCCCACCCCACAGGCCCAGGTGGGGGAGGTTGCCAGCTGGATCTGCACCCGGCCTTCCCAGGGGCCCAGTGCAGACTCACCAGGTACAGAACTCGGTAGGAGTGCCCGGTCAACTTGGCCACCTGGGTCAGGGACGGGTACTTCCAGACCAGGATCTGGTTCTGTGAGTAGCCATGTGTGCTAACCTGTGGGATGTAGAAGGCACTGTCAGAACCTGGGCTCCCCTCCCACGACCCCAGGGCTCAGATGCAAGCTGTCCACTCCCCCTGATGCACCCACTGAACAGCAAGGACACCTGGGACCTGCCCAGCCCCTTACCCCCAAACTCTGGTTGATGCCGAAGGTGACAGGGAGCTACACTGTACCCAGAGCTCAGCCAGCCTCTGCTGGTGGTCAGCAGCACGGGCACCCAGATTAGGGGCAGGTACTTCCAGACTGATCTGGGTGGCAGGGTCCTGGCTTCACCCTAGGACCCCAGGGAAGGCCTTGCTGGGGCCCAGGGCTCCTGCTCCAGAACCTTCCCGTGCACACACAGAGGCCCTGCCATGGCACTCACCAGCTCATTGGCGTGCTTGGACCAGGCCAGGTTGCACACCTGGGAGCCTGTGTCGATGCATTGCAGTGGCTGCCCTGTGAGCGTGTTCCAGAAGCGGATGCAGCGGTCGGCCGTGCCGCCGCCGGATGCCAACAGCCCATGCTGATGTGGGGACCAGGCTATGGCTTTCACGGCTGCCAGGTGCTCTGTGTACTGCTGCACGGGACTCAAGCTCGAGTGGTTCCAGACCAGCAGCTGGGAGGGTGGGGATGGGGGGCGGCAGCAGCTGTGAGGCCCTCCATTGGCTGTGGCCCCTAGGCAAGCCCTCAACGGGAGGATGAATGGCTTAGCTCAAACCCATCATGGTCCTCCCTCAGGGCATACCCTTGTCACCCCTGCTGTATGGATGAGGGCTGGCCGAGTGGATGGGATATTCCCGAGGCCCGGACAATGAGGGGCCCAGGGCATCTACCTTGTTGTCATTGCCTCCTGAGGCAAGGAGCTGGTGGTCCGTGGACCACTTGAGCCCACACACCTCCTGCCGGTGGCCCTGCAACCGCCGCTCCGACTGCAGGGGCGGGGTGCGGATGTCCCTTTGCAGGATCATGCGATCCCGGCTCCCAGATGAGAGCTGGTCGGCATTCCAGGCCAGCGCTCCTGGAGACCAGACAGAAGGCTGGGTGAGGCCGAGGCCTGGCCTCTCAGAAACAGGGTGCGCTGGGAATCATCACTTCCTCGTGCCTAGAATCACTCCCACCCACTGGGATGACACCCCACCAGGACCCTGGGCTCCTCACCAACTCGTGCCGTGTGGCCTTCCAGCATGGAGAGCTTCTTCCCCGCAGCTGCGTCCCAGATCTGCACAAAGCCCTTGTGCGTGCCGACGGCCACCAGGTTCCCCTAGGACAGGACCCGGCGAGAGCAGGCATCAGGCCCAGCCTCCCTGGGTCTCCCCTCCCCGCTCCTCGCATGTCCCTTCTGACCAAGTGACACCCACCTTGTCCTGGAACTTACTGGGGAGATGATTACACAACACATGGGTTTGTTAAATCAGCCAACGCACATGTAAGACCCATGCACTTCAATGTGTGAACCTGCCTGCCTGAGCCTGGCCTGCCCCTGGCTGGGGTGAAGGCTGGGGCTCTGAAGGGACTGCGCTCAACTCTATGTCTGTGGGGGGACCTGCCAGCAGCCCTGTCACTGTCACAGTCTCTGCCGGGCTGGGAACAGGCCCCCAAACACTGCCGAGGACCCTTGCCAGCAAGGCCCAGTCAGACCTCCCCTGCCCAGCCCAGGAATGAACCCTGTATACTAACCCGCTCAGACCAGCCCACGGAAGTCACCGAGTCCCCTTCCACAGAGAGGTCACAGAGCCGGGTCACCTGGGGGAAGGAGGGAGCGGTCGGTGTGAGCTGACGTGCTGCCCGCTGATCCTTCAAGGCCCCCTGTCCATTCGTTCATGCATCCATCTGTTTATTCATTCAGTCACACCTCAGCCTATGGGCACTGGTGTTAATGCTGGGACCTGAGATAATGATGCTGGGGTGCCCAGGAGACTGCAGGCTGCAAGGGGACACATGCAGCACAGGGATGAGTGACTGGAAAGTCTGGGGAGGGTGCTGGGGAGGTAACGAGGGCATCACACACCTGGGGTGCTTCCAACAGGTGGCAGCCCTCTCTAGGGGGCATCACCACTTGCATTAATCTCTGAAAACGTCCCACCCTGGCAGGCGTGTCTGAGCCCATGGTGGGCCTAGCAGCACCTCAGAGTTAGTGCTGAGGGTGGGGTGGGGCAATCCCCAGGCTCAGCCAGGCCTGAACACCCATCTCCCCTCCTCTGCAGACACAGGCAGAGGCAGAACTCAGGTAGAGAGCAAGGACTACTGGTCAATACAGGAGACAGCCCACAGCAGAAGGGCCTCCACTCACACCTGCTGACTATTCCCGAGTTCCAGTCTGTACGTGGAGGGTGGGCCTCAGATGTGAGAGGTTGGCCAGGTGCTGCCCCAGGCTATGGAGCACCCAGCCACACTTACCCTTCACATGGGCCAGCCCGACGCAATGACTAGAGGAAGCCACCCCACACCCCTGAGGCACACACACACACAAGCACCTGCACACACACTTATGGGCACTGGAGCACCCACCTGGCTGGTGCAGGCGCTCCACAGGTACACGCAGGTGCCCAGCCCCACACTGAGCACATTGAGAGATGACCAGTCCACCAGGTTCAGGTAGAAGTCGTCCTGCAACTCAGGTGCATCCAGAACCTTGAAGGGGATCTTGGAGATCTTGCGGGTGGGTTTCCGTGGGGATCGCAATAACTTCTGACTGTGGGGAGAGCCCGAGACGGTGATTTTCTGTCAATCAGCCATGTGGTTATCATTACTCTTTGGCTAATGTTACTACCCCTGGTTCACATTAGTTCTTGGCATATCTTCTCCCGCTCACCTTGCCCCTCTGCCTGCATGATCCCCAAACTGTGGGTGACCCCATGGACACAAGGCCCTTTGCCCTTGGGTGTTTGGCCACCCCAAGACTCAACAGCCACACCATCCTCTCTGCTTGGCACCTCCTCCAGAGAGCCCTCCCTGACTCCCCTCTCCCCCAGTCTGGACCCAAAACCTTCAGGCTGACAGTGTGCCCCAGTGAGGGGTCCTAAGACTAATGCAGCTCTCATGTACTGCCCGGCTGCTCACCCTGCCCTGTCCCCGCCCTCAAAGACCCCGAACTCACCTTTTGTTACTGACTGGCGACAAGGAGTAGGGAGACACATCATTTCCGTCATCAGGGCTCGAGCGCTTGGTACTGAGGGAATACTGGAGGGAGCGTGGACACATACCCACTGAGTGGACACTGTGGTCCCAGAGCTCAGGAACCTCAGACCCAAAGCTTGGGTGCCCTGAGCTCCTGGTGGTTGGGGGGAAGAGTGAGGGTGCTACTCGCCCTAACCAGGAAGACCTCTAACTAGGGGTGTCCTGGGTTCCGGAAACTCAGAAAAGCAAACCAGGACCCTGCTCAGTGTGACTGCCAGCATGCCCCTGCCCCCTCACAGCCATCAGCCCCTCAGCCATCCTGAGGGACTAGAAGTCAGGCTCTTTCCAACACTGCCAGGGGCCCCCATGACCCGGGATGACTTGGACATGCTCTTTGGGGCGGCTCTGCTGAGGCCACTGTCCCTTCACCTTGCACCTGAGCACCTGCCCCAGAGTTACCTCTGTCTCAGCAGATGCCCAGGAGGGCCACAGGGCAAGCCTCGGGGCTAAAAGGGCCTGGCCCTGCCTTCTCCCACCCTCTCTGGGGTTCAAGGCCCCCAGCAGGGCTGGTGTGTAGGGGGAGGAGGAGGAACCTAGGGAGGCTGAGACTGGTCTCCTGGAGGAGCCTCCACACAGCACAGGAGGCCAGGGCTGAGGGCTGAGCCTGGATCAGTCATGGAGGAGAGGGACCTCTATCCCCAGCAGGAAGCATCGGTCAGTGTGGGCATGGCTGGCAGGCTCACCGTGAACAGCCCCTTCTTCTCGGGCGTGGAAGGCTGCAGCCTGCGGTCCTCCGTCTGTGGGTCCTGCACCTTCTCAATGCCGGCCCCTAGCAGCTCATTCTTCAGCAGGGCTGAGTAGGCCAGGCCATCTGCAGGCACCAAACACAATGAGAGGCTGGGGTGGGACCAGGTGAGGGGGTGAAAGAAAGAGGGTGTCTGTGGCCCTGACTCCTGACCTTTGCCATTGTCTGAGGTGGCATCCTTGGCTTTCCGGTTCTGGCTGGGAGACTTCTCATTTTCCTGCGGGAGAGGGAAGGAGCAAGAGGAAGGAGGGGTGAGCCAGAATGGCGTGGCCCCGCCCCAGGCTTCTCGCCTGACCCTCCCATTGGGGGTCCTCTGTCCTCACATTGATCCTGTGGAAATTGACACTCCAGTTGGCGCCCGCTCTTGAGGGGATGAAGCGGTCCCCATGCTTGCTGGGGGAGGACACGGGGGAGTTGGTAGGTGTCAAGGTCCGCCGCATCTCTGAGACCTAAAAGGATGGCGGGGTGGGGTTGGGTGCCTCAGAGCCACAGCCTGACCCACCCACCCTGCCTGCTGCCTTTGGTCTCTAGCCACTGACCGAGGGGTTCAATCTTGGAAACCCAAGGGCAGAGGTAAAACATTTGGGTAAATAACTCATATGCTGGACCTGCTGGCAGCTTTGTGAAGCAAAAGGAGGCCAAGGAGCAATAGAGCCCAAGACATTAGCACACTACACGGTGGCTTTATATTCCTAAGCGACCACAGGACCAGAGAGTTGAAAGTTTATTCCCTGAGCACTGAGAACCTGTTGCCCCGCCACCTCGATGTCCTGCACATGGACGGACCTGCTCCCAGAGAACAATAACCCAACCACCCGAACCGAGATGTGAAGGTGGGCGCACAGCTTCCAGCCAACCCTCTGACCCCAACTTGATTATCTGGCGAACGCCCTTATCTATAAGCGATCTGCTGTGGGTTGAACTGTGTCCTCCAAAAGCATACGTTGAAGTCCTAGGCTCTAAAATGAATGCCTGGTATCCTTATTAGAGTCAGAGATACCCACACAGAAAAGAAGGGAACATAAAAACAAGGCAGAGACTGAAGTGATGGATCTAAAAGCCAAGGACTGCCGGCAAAACCAGAAGGATCTTCCCCAGACCCCTTAGCCCGGTCACCCCTGCCCCATCGGCTCCTGGGTCCCAGTACCCGGACCCCCTCCCACATCAGCCTGGCCAACCAGGCCAACTCTCCTGCACAGGCTGTGGGGCCAGGGCTGAACCCCAGCTTTGTGTTGCTGGGCCCTTCACTGACTGCCCTGCTGGGAAAATGGAAGGTGGCTCACATTCCCTCATCCCCCAGTCAGTCCTGACTACGGCCCAAGAGAAGAGCTGGTGCCCCCTGCAGGCCAGGAGGCACAGGCCTGTAAATAAGGGGCCTCCAGCAGGAGGAGGGGAGGTGCACTGCAGCTCTGGTGGCTGTGGTGGCGTCATGAGGGAGTTCTGGGGGAGGATGTGTTTTTCACCTGCACAGCACCTCCCTCTTTTGCTGAGGGCAGAAGCCCTGTGGCCAACCACACCCCTCACCCCATCTCCCCACCAGCTCCACCGGGCCAGGCCAGCACTGGCAGGGGAGACCCCCGGCTACTCACACACGGCATTGTATTCTCGTTCTGGATGACAATCTGCCGAAGGAGGCGCCGCTCATAGTCCTGGTCCATGGTGGGCAGGGCAGGTACGGCTGCCGGCCAAGTCAGGCCACCAAGTTCAGCCAGCCAGTCAGCCTGGGGCAGGAAGGGCAGGACAGCTCAGCACCAGTGGGCAGCAGCCCTCACCACCACCCGGTGACCACAGAACCCCTTTCAGGAATGCCCCACCATATGGCAGGTCCTCCCTCCCAGGAGCCCAGAGCTCAGGCGTGGCCACACCCCAGAGGCCTTGGAAGTCACAGGGAGATACAACCTGGACAAACAGGACTCCTCTCTGCTTCCTCTCGGGGACCTTCTGACAGGACCCTTCACTTTTGTCCTGGTTAGGGCAAGGCTGCCCTATCCCTGACCCCCAAGGGCTTACCCCAAGTCCCCCGCTCCTCCAACTCAGACCTCCATCTCATTGCCTTCTTACTTCAGACCCTCTGAGACCATGAGCCATGCAAGGAACCATTTCCCTGGCTCCTTGGCCCCTGGCCCCAAGAAGGAGGCATGGGGCTGGGCATGGGTTGGGGCTGTACCAGGGAGGGTCAATACACTCCCCAGGAGTCTGCCAGAGCTGACTGGGCCCCAGGCCCTATGCAGGCACTTGAGCCCAGGGCCAGGCAGACCAGGTTGTGACCCAGGGAAATTGGCCTCCAGCTTCTACCCAGCTCCCACTGAACTCCACCCAATGTGGGGCGGCCTCTCTGAGGAAGCGGAGTGAGAGATCACCAGCAAAAGGAGGCTGGAGGACAATATTCCACAGAGGGGAGAGCAGATCTGAGGAAGAAAGGGCTTTGGGCGTTCCAGGATGGGGCAGAAGTGAGTGGCAGCCTCAGAAAGAAGGGCTGTTCTTTATGGCAGGAATGGCAAACTGGGGCCCAGGGACAAACCAGACCCACAGCCGTACTCTGGCTGCTTCCAGAAGAAAACGTTTGCCAGTCCTGCCTCCCTTCAAGGCACTGCAGAGCATGGAGGGTAATGCAGGTTTCCAGGACAGAGCCTGGCACAGAAGGGGGTCAGCAGACGGTAGCTTCTTGCTGTGGGCCTGCCCTGTGCCCCAGAACCCCGGCAGTCACTGTCCCTCTACTCCTCTGGCTGGAGTCCTAAGGCCCACACTATGAGATATTTAGGCAGGTCTGCCTCCGTTCTATTCTCAAATCCCCAAATGACCTCTCTGATGAATTCCTGGCCCATCACAGAGACCAGGCGTACTGTGTGGCTGAAGCACCAGCTCTAGCCCGCCAGGTACTTGTCCCTCACATGTCGTTACCGCACACACGGGAATGCCTTGATGTGGCCCAGTCCCGAAGCCAGTTGCTTGGTCAAAACGCAGGACACAGCCATTGGTTCCCACAGTGTGTTCCCGCCACCTTCCACATTAGCGAGCTTGCATGTTTTATCTCATGCTCCCCCCACACAGCAGCATGAACTAGGTGCTCACACCCTCATGCAGATGAGGATGTGAAGACTGAGTGAAGGGCAGCAATACCCCCAGTGTGCCCATGGCCCTCCCTCCACCCCCTGGGGCTCCCGTGAGCCTGTGCTAGCTTGGAGCCCAAGCCCCACTGTCCCCACCTCAGTAGACCAGCTTTGTTGAGAAAAGTAGGACCGCAGCACCTCAGCACCCCTCAATCTTGGGTAAACCTCTGGGAGCCACCATCCCTTCTTGGCTACATCCTTCCTGCTCCCCCCACCCCCCTTGCTGTAACAGAGGTCCCCAGACACATTTTGGTCCATTGTAGCCACAGGACAGTCTCCTGAAGGGACTGATGGTGGCTTCAGGCCTTCCTTACCTCTCTGGGGCCTGGGGCCACCTCCTCCACCTCCTCCGACTTCCTGCCAGCCTAGCCTGGCCCTGCCTAGCTCACAGTCCACCCACTGGCTGCCCCAGAATGTACCTGCGCCTCCCTTCCTCCTCCAGATTCTCCCCAAAGCCCAGGCCTTGCCCCGCAACACCCCTCCCCACTCACATGTGCCCTCCCCACATGTGACCACTCCTGTGGCAGCACAGCTGTACTTGGGACACAGAGATGCCTGTGCCTGCCTGAGAGTCTGTCCCAGGTGGAGACTCCTGTTCAAAAGGACAGTTTCCCAAGGGGAGGCCCAAATCATCTCGACCACTGCACCAGGCTGCATGCAAACCGAACTGAGCTCTAGGTCCACCTTGACCGCGCATCCTGTGAGTGGGGTTTACAAAAGGAGTAGCCATGGCTCCATTCTAGTAGTTCCAACAGTCAGTGGGCACTTTCCCAGATGTGGACCAGTTGGCTATACCCAGCTGTACCCACCACTTTGCAGACAAGGAAAAAAAAAAGCTCAGAGAGGCTGGCTAACTTCCCCCACTGGCCCTGCCTGGGCCTCATTTGCCACCCACCAGCGAGCTCTCAGGAGATAAGGTGGATGGTCCCTGTGCTTAGCAGTTGCCTCTCCCCATGGCTTCCAAACATACTGTTGCTGAAAGTGAACTATTCCAGACAAAGTCAGTAGCTCACTCTGCCCAGGAAAAAACCCTAGGGGCCTCATATCGGGACGGGTCACGCTATGGGTGGAGTCATCTAAACCTCTTGGCCCAGATGAATTCACTTCCCCTGGAGACCACCTCCATTCACAGATCAATGGCACCACGTTGAGGCCGGCAGGGCTAGTCTGTGTCAGGATAGCAGGCCCCAACAATAGCTTGGATGCACTCTGCACATCAGAAATTAAGCAGAGCCCAGAATGCTGCAGTCATCTCAGGGACAGAGTGAAAGACAGGTTTCCCAGGACAAGTTAAGAGGCGAAGTGCCATACAGCTGGTGGTGTGCTGAATTTGAGTCCAGAAGGAATATCCAGAGTGGCACACCCTCCTGTCATCAGCAGATCAGTTGCCCCTGTCTGCCCGCTTACACTCTGGTATGGCCACTTACAGAAGCCCGCACAGTGGGCAGCATCTCACCATTTAGATGTGGCTCCTGAGGGCCAGAGAGGTTCCAGACTGCCCACATGTGTAGGGCCCTAGTCCCTAGACCCGTGGACATGTTACCTCATGTGGCAAAAGCAATTTTGCAGATAAAATTAAGTCAAGGCCCCTGAGATAGGGGATGATCCTAGACTCCCCAGAGGGCACAGTGTCAACATAGAGTCCTTATAAGAGAGAGGCATCAGGGTCAGAGTGAATGATGAAAGAGGCTGTGCTGCTGGCTGTGAAGGTGGAGGAAGGGGCCGAGAGCCCAGGATATGGTGCCTCTAGGAGCTGGAAAAGGCCAGAAATGATTTTCTGTTGGAGCCTCGAGAAGGACCAGCCCTGCCCACACCTGAGTTTAGTGTTGGACTTCTGCTATCCAAACTATGAGATAATTTTGTGGGTTTTCGGGTCTTTTTTTGTTTTTTAATTTTCATTTTTGCTAATCCTCCCTCGAGGATATTTTTCCATTGCTTTTTAGAGAGAATGGAAGGGAAGGGGAGAGACACAAAGAGAAAAACTTTGATGTGAGACAGACACATCCAGTGGCTGCCTCCTGCACTAGTCTCAACCAGGGATGGGGATTGAACCTGCAACCAAAGTACATGCCCTTGACAGGAATCAAACCTGGGACCCTTCAGTCCATGGGCCAACACTATTCACTGAGACAAACCAGCTAGGGCCATTTCTGTTGTTTTAAGCCACCAAGTTTGTGGTGACTTGTTATAGCAGCTGCAGGACACACACTAGGGCAGGGCAGAGAAGGCAGTGACTTGAATTTGAGTCCAGAAGGAATGTCCAGAGTGGCACACCCTCCTGTCATCAGCAGATCATTCCTTCTGGACTCAAATTGCTGCGGCCTTCCTTCATGGATCCTTCTGGGGGGTGGCTGCTGAGAAGGTTCCTAAGGTGCTTGTGCTCAACACAGGCCTTTTCTCTGCCCAGTCCCATGTGGCCCACTGTGGATAGCCAACCAATCCTCCTGTCTCCATCATCCCCTCTCTCCATAACCCCACTCCCCAACCCCCTGAGTTCCAAGATCCCTTAGTCTGCCGGAGAGGCAGTGGGTCTTCATTCTACCAAGAGGGACATTTGCTGACTGTCTGCCCAGAGGCCTGAGGCAGGTACCAGGGTTAAGCAGGCAAGGAGACAGACAAGGTCCCACCCTCCTGAGCTTCTCTTACTAGTATATCAGAAGCAGCAAACCAGAAACATGGAACTGGGTGAAGAACAATTTAGGGTGGTGGTACCTGGTACCAGGAAGCACATTTTAAAAGTGGCTCCAACATTCAGCTGTCAAAGTAAAGGCAAGTTGGAGGGAGTGGAGGGGGCACTGGATCCCAGCACCCAGCCTGGGATGTCTCTCCAAGACCAGGTACCCACAGAGGGACCCATGGGATGCCAGCACGGTGGAAGGGCTCCAGAACTAACTCGTCCCAGGCTCTGACCTGGTAAATGCAGGTTAACATCCCCTGGGGTGAGCCTTCCTGCTGGCCAGCAGGGATGTCGCTCTTGTTTCTAAATTGACCTGCTACCTTCAGAAGCACCCCCCCCCCACACACACACACACATCAGGTTTTCTCAATGAGGAGGTGGAGGTAGACAGACAAATGGGTACATGTGGGGAAGCATGGTACTTGGTTGGAAAGTCTGTAAGGATTCTCTGAAAGGTCAGAGGTCTCTGGGGGACCTTGCCAAAGGTGGCACACACACTGCCTTGACTTTTCCAAACAAGTCTGAGCCCCCAGGTGTTTACTTATACACTACAGACACATGTGTCTCCTCAAGGATGCTTACCCTGCTGATAGCATCTAATAGTTAATTTGAGTTCAAGCTGTTGTTACAATAAAAGCCTAAGGAGGCAGGCGATCAAGGCTGTTTTTGGCTCCTTATGCCAACCAGTCCCTTAGCCTCTCCTCCACAGAAACATGTGTCAGAGTAATCACTCATCCGTCATTCAGGGTCTGTCGGTCAGTCCCGGCAGGCACAGACCAAGATCTCAAGAGAGTGATAATTAGCAGGTCCAATCAGGCACAAATGCACACCCAAACCACGTGACCTGGGAAATACAAACACACAACCAGGCCTGCCCACCAGCCCAGAGACCCTGCTCCAGCCTGACCTTGGAACTAAGGCCTGGAGCTTGGTCAGTGTGCAGATTGGCTCATTCCAGAAAGCTGAAGGCCACCTCAGCCCAAGGACTGGGACCTCAGGGGACACCGAACTTCAGCTTGGGGACCCTCCTTCAAGACTGCTGCTTGCTGCACCACAGAAGAGCAAAGACTCCCAAGCTGTAAGAGAAAAGTCTGGTCAATTCATCACCAGAGAAATGAAAAGTGTCTGCAAGGCAAACACACCATGTTTTAAAAAGAGACAACTAGCGCCCTGACCAGTTTGGCTCAGTGGATAGAGCGTCGGCCTGCGGACTGAGGGGTCCCGGGTTCGATTCCGGTCAGGGGCATGTACCTTGGTTGCGGGCACATCCCCAGTGGGAGGTGTGCAGGAGGCAGCTGATCTATGTTTCTCTCTCATCCATGTTTCAAACTCTCTATCCCTCTCCTTTCTTCTCTGTAAAAAATCAATAAAATATATTAAAAAAAAAAAAAAAAAAGAAAAGAGACAACTAGGGCCCTGACCAGTGTGGCTCAGTGGGTTGGGTGTCATCCCATGCACCAAAAGGTTTGCTGGTTCAAATCCTGTCCAGGGCACATGCCGGGGTTGCGGGCTCAACTCCCAGGATGGACTGCAGGAGGCAGCTGATGATGTTTCACTCTCACATTGATGTTTTTTCACTCGTCCTCCCTTTTACTCCTCTCTCTCTAAAAATCAATTAAAAAAAGACAACTAGAAAAAAATCTACTACCCTGAAGATAGACCAAAATGGCACAGGACATGAATAACTGTTCCTGGAAAAAGTACTCGTCCTCACTCACAGTTGGAGAAGGCGGTTCCCACTTCCTCGCCCTGAGTGATTCTGAGATTAGGTGACACGCCCTTGCCACGGATACATAGGGATTGCTCGCCTGCACTGCTGGCAACAGCTGAAACTAGTACGACTTTTAAGAAAGGCAGCTTGGCAACTGCTTGCAAAATCTAAAAAAGCACATCCTTTTTGATGCAGTGTTTCTACTTCTAAGAATTTGCCCTTAGCAACTCTGGGCGTGTGTGTGCAAAACCTCGTGTACAAAGCTGTTCTGTACAGACAGCTTAGGAGAGCAGAGACCATGAGTGACCCAAGCGCTACCTTAAGGGCAGGACTTCTTCCCCACCAGGAGGCACTGAAGTAACAAGGGCAGGCCTGAAGGTCTTGGGGACCCGCTGCCTGTGAGAACAGCATTGTGGGGATGAGCAATTTCTGGAAGGCTGGAGAACAAACTTGTAGCAGAGGTTGCTCTTGGGGAATGGAACTAGAGCAGTGGTTCTCAACCTTCTGGCCCTTTAAATACAGTTCCTCATGTTGTGACCCAACCATAAAATTATTTTCGTTGCTACTTCGTAACTGTGATGTGGCTACTGTTATGAACCGTAATGTAAATATCTGATATGCAGGATGGTCTTAGGTGACCCCTGTGAAAGGGTCGTTCGACCGCCAAAGGGGTCGTGACCCACAGGTTGAGAACTGCTGAACTAGAGGATGGGGGTCAGGAGAAAGAGGAAGCCTTGCTTCCCCTGGCTCATAATTTGGTACTTCTTGAAATCAGTGAAAGGGAACATGTTAGCTATTCCAAGAAATAAGCCAGCAGGGGAGAGGTTGAACTACGTAAGTCCAGGGCCCGACTGGAAGAGTCTCAGTGGTAGGAGCAGCACTGGCTGTGCACCAGAACATTGTGCTGCCTTTGCCGTATGAATGTTAGAGAAAGTAATGAGTTCTCTGTTAACAAGTGGTCACTTAGCACAGACAATCTGTAAGGCCTTGTGATTGGGGAAGGGGGGCGTGGTAAGGATGGGGCCAGTGGCAGTGTGAGAACTCTGGCCCTGGAGAGGTACCTGCCCTGCTGCCCTGAAGGGTGCCAACTGTAGGCTGGTGTCCCTAGTCTGGTGAGGTGGCCAAAGCCCTGGCTGCTTGGCTTCCTACTATTACTGTTCCCTCTGCAGGGTACTGTCATTAGGGGTCTCACTCACCCACCACACCAGCCCTAAAGAGGAGGGTCTCCTTTTCCCTGGGTCCCCCAGAATGAAGAATCAGGAGGCCTACCTTCTGCCGCTGCCTCAGACAAGCCTCAACCTGCTCCTATGGAAAAGGGGCACAACCCCAGTCACCTAAAAGGGCAGAAATGAGGTCCCCACACGGCTAGGGCTACATGTCAGGGATTCTTGACAACCCGGGGGGCTGTCTTCCCGGGCAATCCGAATGTGCATGCTTTCCAGTCAACAGGTAGCAATGGAGCAGGGCCCTTGTTTTCAACCACCTGCCCAGTGGCCTGCTGCACCCTCCTGAGGGGGTTGTCCCTGCCACTCCTGGCTACCCGAACCTCACCGTTCCTATAGGATACACATGGTTCCCACTCACCAGATACTTAGGGAAAACAGGTTGCTCTAACCTGTTTAAACCAGCAGTTCTCACTGGAGTGACTGCCCCCAGGGGACACTGTGGTCACATGACAGGGATGCTCCTCAACCCCCTCACAGTGCCCAGGATGGTCCCCACAGGGAATGACCCAGCCCATGTCATAAGTGCCCAGACACCTGGTATAGGGCCAGACCACAGAGTGCTACCTGCTGAGTAAGACAGTGGTGCTTGTGTGGGCTAACCCTGGAGTTAGCAGGGCTAAAGGGGACTGAAGTCAATCCTGTGCCAACACCTGCGAGTCCTTCTTCCAGCTGAAGTCAGTGAGAGGCGGAGTCCCATGTGAGGAACAATAAGGGAGGCGAGCTTTAACTCTACCAAGTCACCCCCTGGCCTCCCCACCTCACACATGAGAAAATAAGGTGGAGAGCCTGTCTGGGCACGACCAATCATACAGCATGCAGCACGTCATGCTCATCTTAGAGCAGTGATGGCGAACCTTTTGAGCTCGGTGTGTCAGCATTTTGAAAAACCCTAACTTAACTCTGGTGCCGTGTCACATATAGAATTTTTTTGATATTTGCAACCATAGTAAAACAAAGACTAATATTTTTGATATTTATTTTATATATTTAAATGCCATTTAACAAAGAAAAATCAACCAAAAAATGAGTTCGCGTGTCACCTCTGACATGTGTGTCATAGGTTCGCCATCACTGCCTTAGAGGCTTCCTCAAGAAGGGACATGCCGTGTTGTAGGTACACAGGGCCTCCTGTATGGCCTGGATACAGGTTGGCACACATCCTATGAGTTCACAGCAGGCCCAAGGCCCCCAGGATCAGAGCACTCTGCTTCCTGAAGCCAAGTTTCAAGGCCTTCAAGATCTTGCATATCTCGAAAAATTGGTCCTCACTGTTTTTTATATTTTGTAAGGCTCTTTAAAGAGCCAAAAGAAGACATTCCTATGACACATCTTGCATGACTCAGTATTTTTTAAATATATTTTTATTTATTTCAGAGAGAAGGAAGGAGAGGGAGAGAGAAAAAGAAACATCAACGATGAGAGAGAATCGTTGACTGGCTACCTCCTGCTCGTTCCCCACCAGGGATCGAACCCGCAACCGGGGCATGTGCCCTGATCGGGAATTGAACCATAATCCCCTGGTTCATGGGTTGACACTCAACCACTGAGCCACACCAGCCGGGCCATGACTCAGTGTTTTGAGGCTGTGGTCTGGGTGTGCTACCTATGAGGTGGGTTACACCATCGCACTGCTGACCCTGGGATCCAGCCATTCTCTGTGGGGGGTCACCTGGGCACCATGGTGGATTGAATGCATCCCTGTCCCCACCCCTCAATGCCAGAAACAACTGTGACAACCACAAATGCCCCAGCCATCGACAGTGTCCACTGAGGGCAGAACCACCCCCAGGTGAGGGTGGGGCGATCGTCCCTTGGAGAAGTTGCACCAGCCAATAGTGAGAGGGGTCAAGTGGCACCTGCTATGCACGAGGGATATGGAGAAGGAGAGTGAGGAACGCCTCTAGCAGGAGCCTGTGATCACCCGCCTGGACATGTCCTATGCAGGCAGCAGGGTCCCGGATGAACGGATACTGCTCCTGGCCCCGTGAGGCAAACTCCACCTGCACCCCTCCATGAGCCAACACAGCTCGAAGCACTCGACATGCTTTATTTAATTTTGTCCCCAGGGATGACCCATCTCTCCATTTCACAAACTAAGGAACTCAGGCCCTGGCAGTTGGTGGGTGGTGGAGCTGGGACTGGAACTCCACCTGCCATGACCGCTCAGGTCACAATGTTCCCATGGGTGAGGGTCCCAGGCTCAGTATGGAGCGAGCCAGCAGTCTAAAGCTGAAAGGACTGCCCTGGATTACATCACATGTGAATCTCTACCAAGCACTTCCTGCAAGAATCATCCAATTAGGGGTCATGATGACAAATGAGTGGGGGCTCCCTGGGAACTGTCATCTTGGGGCACAGACTTTCACAGGCCCTAAATCTCCAGAGAAAAGTGCATACAAGGCGAGGAACCAGGAGGTTGGGAGGTGACTCAAAGCACCCCCAGATTCTGTGGGCCTTGAACCAGCCCCTTCCTCTTAGAAAGGTGGGGGATCTTGCTAGGAACCCAGGGGCTGTCGTCTTATTCCCAGCAATTCTCTAAGGGGTTGTTGGAGAAGTCCCATATGAGAAAGATCCAATCAGAAACAAGGAGTTGTCCAATTTTCTGCTCACGTTGGATCTGGGAGGCTAGGAGAGGAATCTCTGACCTGTTCTATTGCCGCAGGTCAGGAAAGCCCGTGTCCAGCCTAAGGCTCCCTCCCTTCCACTACAGCAAATCAAAATACTATACAGAGTCCGAGTGGAGTGAGCGAACTGAGTGGTTGTGTAGTTGCGTCTCGGGGAGATCGGTAGCGCCTGCAGCATGGCTGACCAACCAACTGAAGAAGCTTTTTCACTATTTGACAAGGATGGTGATGGAACTACTATAACAACAAAGGAACTGGGAGCTGTAATGAGGTCTCTTGGGCAGAATCCCACAGAAGCGGAGTTACAAGACATGATAAATGAAGTGGATGCTGATGGTAATGGCACAATCGACTTCCCAGAATTTCTGACAATGATGGCAAGAAAAATGAAAGACACAGACAGGGAAGAAGAAATCCGAGAAGCATTCCGAGTGTTTGATAAGGATGGCAATGGCTATATTAGTGCAGCAGAGCTTCGCCATGTGATGACAAACCTTGGAGAGAAGTTAACAGATGAAGAGGTTGATGAAATGATCAGGGAAGCAGATATTGATGGTGATGGTCAAGTGAACTATGAAGAGTTTGTACAAATGATGACAGTAAAGTGGAGATATTGTACAGAATGTGTTAAATTACTTGTACAAAATTGTTTATTTGCCTTTCCTTTGTTTGTAACTTATCTGTAAAAGGTTCCCCCTACTGTCAAAAATAATGCATGTATAGTAATTAGGACTTCATTCCTCCATGTTTTCTTCCCTTATCCTACTGTTATTGTCCTGAAACCTTATTTTAGAAAATTGATCAAGTAACATGTTGCATGTGGCTTACTCTGGATATATCTAAGCCCTTCTGCACATCGAAACTTAGATGGAGTTGGTCAAATGAGGGAACACCTGGTTATGCCTTTTTAAGTAGTTTTCTTTAGGAACTGTCAGCATGTTGTTGAAGTGTGGAGCTCTAACTCTGCGTGGACTATGGACAGTCAACAATATGTACTTAAAAGTTGCACTATTGCAAAACGGGTGTATTATCCAGGTACTCGTACACTATTTTTTAGTTCTGCTGGTCCTGTAACAGAAACATTTTCTTTTATTGTTACTTGCTTTTTAAACGTTTAGTCACTTAAAGAAAATCTGCTTATGGCACAATTTGCCTCAAATCCACTCCAAGTTGTAGATTTGTTTTCCAATTAAAAAATTTTTTACCACCCCTTCCCCCCATACTATCCAGCTGTCAGCCAGTTATGCCGTGTGCAGTGGAGCAGGGAGGCTTTGCAGAGGGAAGACCTGGCTCTGAGTCCTGGTTCTGTCTCTTCATCTATGAAGTGGGGATAAGGGATAACACTGCCTATGTTGCTTTGAAACTGGGCTCAACTTCTGTGAAGCAGCTAGCAGAGTGCCTGACCCAAAGGAGATGCTAGGAAGTGGTAGCTATTCCCATGGGCCTGGTGACAGGCCCACTCTAGGTCCCAGCCATGCCTGCTTCCTGCTCCTCCATCACGCAGTACTCCTGGGCTGTGCGGCATGGGAGGTGCCTTGGTGGCCACGGCTGCTGCCTCAATGACCTCTTGGTCACAGCTGCAGGCTGAGTGGCCAGGTAGCAGCCCCATCTCCTCCCACACAGTCAACAAAGGTGAAAAGGACCACCGTTCTTAAGAGTCCGTCCTCAGTTAAGGACATGGGAGGAACAGGGCTGCCTGGCAGGAGGGCTGGCTGTGGTTTTACAGATGTGGACTCTGGACTAGAACCCAGCATCTGGCCTCACGACAGAAGCAGCAGAAACTGGGATGTTTGAGGGGAGCGGTCCCTCATGTTAATGGTCCCTCACTGCTAACGAAAGCAAAAGCATGCGGTAGGGAGACAACACACCTTTCCTGGACGGCTGATGTGAATCCCAAAGCAAGTTATTCTGGGGACCTGTGGTGGGGGCCCCTGAGGAGCATATTCCAGCATGCATGCAGTCACTCATTTATTCACCTAGCATGTGCAGGTGGTCCTAGAAGCTGATCAAGGAGCCAGAAAGTAGAGGCCTGAAGTCACTGTCCCCCAGGGCTCAGAGAACAGAGACTGATAATTCTGTCAACACTTCCTCTCTGGACCCATGGTGACACCGCTGGAAGCAGGGGCCATGCCCACCCCAGGTGAGAACTGCTGCTCTAAGCTCCGAAAATGATGCCCAAAGGGAGAAGATGAGCCCCTATCCCCCATCTAGCCTGGTGTAAGGTTCAGATCGAAAGGCCATTTGGGTCTGCTGCAGCCCGAAGGATGCAAACCCCACACAAAGGAAGAACATCAACTTGAGTACCACACCCAAATGATTAATGATCATTTATGTGATTCTAACTGTGACTGATATCAAAGGGCCAATTCTCAAGACTGGATGGGGCCTTAGAGGGGATCAGATTAAGCCCCATGAGGTTCCCAAAGCCCTTCCACAACTCTGCACACCTACAGGGACAGGGAGCTCACCCCCTAACTAGTAGCCTGAACATCAGTAAGTGCTTCCTCAGTCTGTCTTACTGCTGTTCCCAACCATGGGTCCAAGGTGGGGGTGGCAGAAGGAAAAAGCTATTATGTTTAGGGCAGGGTATTTCCTCTACCCCCTACACCCCTAGCACTGCTGACACCAGGGACAGGTCATTCTCTGGGGAGCCATCCTGGGCACTGCGGGGAGTGGAGCAGCATCGTTGGCTCCCACCCACTCAATGCCAGAAGCATCCCCTGTTATGATAACCACAGAGGTCTCCAGACATTGCTCCCAGTGGAGATCCCCTGGTTTAGGGGAATCCTTAGGGAAATAGTTGCTTCCAAAGACCAGTGAGCTCCATAGACCAACACTAACCTTTCCCAGCTGCTCAGCCCTTCAGAAAGTGCAGAGACAAATACCCTCCATACAGCCATCTACTCCTTCCCCTGCTCCCACCATCCTTCTCCCCTCCACCCAGCTGGCCTCTCCTTGTTGTGCAAACACAGCCTAGTCCTTTCTGCAGTGGCTACATGCCCCACAGGGACCAGACCGCCCTGAGAGTCACAAAGCAATAGTTCCCGGATCCGATCTGGTCTGGGAAGAGCACGTACAAAAAGGCATGGGATCCAGAAAGAATGGCCTGCAGTGAACAGACTGGGGAGGCTGGATGCATGGAGTGCACTGGTAGCAGAAAAAGGGAAAGGTGGCAAGGCCAAGAGGGTAGTCTCCTGAGACTGTGTGGTAGCAGGGAGCTGGGAAAGGGATCAGAAGTGGAGAGTGGAATGATCAGATATGGGCTTACAGACCAGCAGAGTATAGTGTGGAGGCAGGGACAGCAGTGGCGAGCAGGGGAACCAGGGAGCAGATGCCTGCCTGTTCAGGTGAGAAAGTAGGCATCCTGAAAAGATGTGGGGTATGGAGAGGAGAGGCCTCGTGTTGAAGCTGGCGTTGTAAGGGGAAGGGGAGCGGGGGGTGGTGGAGGGTAGTTTGAGGAAACGAGTGACCTCTTCTGGACACACTCAACCCAAGATGCATAGGAGAGATGGACAGAGACACTCAGGAGAGAACTGGCCGCTGGCTACGTGGGCCTGGAGTTCAGGAGTCAGCTTTGGGCACCAGCAGCAAACGAGGACAGGAAGCTAAGGGTGAAAGCAGGCAGGTCATCAAGGAGCATGTGTAGAAGAGCAAAGAGGCATCTGAGTACAGATTAACCAGGGCCACCACACAAGAACCTGTTCCTGACTGTTCATAGCAACTCTATTTATAATAGGCAAAAGGTGGAAACAGCTCGTGTCCACCAACTGTGATGGACACACAAAATGGGATACATCCATACTGGAGTATTATTTAGCCACGAAAAGGGACGAGCACTGACATATCACAACCCTGAAAGCATGATGTTCAGTAAGAAGCCAGACACTAAAGGCCACATAGTGTGTGAGTCCATTTATGTGCAATGTCCAGAACAGGCAAATCCAGAGACAGAAAGTAGATTTGTGGCTGTCAGAGGCTGGGGGGTGGGGATGGGGAGTGACTGCTGACGGGGAAGGGACTTCTTTTTGAGGGGATGAAAATGTTCTGGAACTAGATAGTGGTGATGGATACACACACCTGTGAGCATACTGAAAACCACGAATTGTACACTTTAAATGGGTGGATTGTATGGCATTAGAATTATATCTGAGTAAAGCTGTTATCAACAAAAATTAATGAGTAAGATAATAAGAAGGAGAGCCAGTGAAGGAGACAGAGGGACAGACAGAATGCACAGGAAGCCAGGAGAGTGGATTCTACATTCCACTTACTTGGGGAGGGGCACGTTTATCATGTTTACTGGTTGAATGGTTAAGTAAAGCAATGCTCAGTGTGCCCTGTCATTCCATTCACACGTGAGGAAACTGAGGCAGGGAAAGCAGGCACTAGCCAAAAACACAAGGATGTATGGCAGTCATCCAGGGGCACAAACGTCCTGGCAAGAGTGCACATCAGGGGGAGCTTTGGTCACGTACTGAGTCTCAGTGCTCAACAGATGTCTGTGCATCGGAGGGAGGAGCTTCAGGACTTGCCTGGCTCCTAGCTGCATGCACAAGCGGGGCCCCGCAGTGGCCAAACTCTCAGGGAGGCTGAGTGGGCAGAGTGGAGATACTGGGGCCTGTGATGGGACAGAAACCAGGCCACCAGGAGCTCTCGGGGCAGAAAGGGGGCCACCAAACACTCCTTTCTGCTGGCTCCCTGTATCAACCCCCAGAACGGGCCTGGCCCTCAGCATCCACTCAAGCAGCGTGTTCCAGCTCCAGCCCCGCCAGGGCACAATGCAGGCTCTGGAAATAGAGTCCCTGCCCTCCCAGGGCTCACGGTCTGAACTTTAGTCCAGGATCTCCGCCCTCCGCGCCGCTGACACTGAGGTGCGGTCATTCACTGTGAGGGGCTGTCTTGGGTACTCTGGGTTTGAACAGCATCCCTGGCCCCCACCCACTCATTGCCAGGAGCATCTCCAGTGTGACAACCACAGATATCCCCAGGGAGAGCCTCTGCTCTCCAAGAGAAAAACTACAGGGGAACTGCAGTTCGGCTGGTTCCTAAAAGACCAACTCCCTTGATCTCTACACAAACCAGCAGTCCCTGAGTGAACTTCAGGTCCTCATCCCGCTCAGTGACACTGAGCAAAAGGTCCCCACAATCAACCCCACTCTAGACCTCCCCAAACTCAGGAGTCCCAAGTGTACAAAACCTGCCTGCCCAGAGGTCCCAATCAAGAGCCCTGGTGGGCGATTTCTGCTGAAACAGAGGAGCCAGTGTGAAATCAATGCCAAGCCACTTCTGAAGCCTCATTAGGTTTTCCTGTTTGCTTCCAGGTACTCCTCCCCCAGCCCCAATCAGCCACCACCACCAGCACAGACACCTGAGACACTGCCCCCACCTGGGCAAACCACCTGGCCTTTTTGACCCAAGAGCTGTCCAAGGCCCAGAGCCCTGATTTCTGGAAGGAGGGGGCCCAAATCTTTAACAAAACCCTCCTGGAGCAATCCAACCTCACTTGCTACACAAAGATAGCGACCAGCACACCTGTTTCCACTCTCAGCTCAGAAGGAAACGCCAGTACACTATTGCCAAAACAGAAGGGGCCCCCAACATCAAAGGCCATGATGGTCCGAGAGAAATTCTGTTCAATACGCAGCCTAGGGGACAACGTACCACCCTGGGGACAGTCCCCAGAGGATCTCACCGGCTCCCAGCATGCAAACCCTGCTCCCTCCTCCAGGGGAGACTACCCAGCCTCCTTCTTTTCAAGTCCCTCCCACCTGTCTCCACTCCAGG
>NW_005871784.1:262467-273337 GCF_000147115.1 Myotis lucifugus | reverse complement strand
GCCCGTCCCGTGTGCCACCAGGTCCTACCCGCCGCCCGTCCCCGTGTGCCACCAGGTTCTACCCACTGCCCGTCCCCGTGTGCCACCAGGTTCTACCCACTGCCCGTCCCCATGTGCCACCAGGTTCTACCCGCCGCCCGTCCCGTTCTCAGTGCTTCCTGCTGCGCACCCGCCTCCATCACAGTTCACATCTCAGGCCCCACGCGCTGCCCCTGCGCCTGCTCCTCCCTTCCCTGCACCGTCCCCCCCTTTCTCGCCCAGACCCACCCTGTTCCTGCCCGGCCACGTGGCCCTTCTCACGGCTCCCAACACCTGAGGCGGGTGTGACCCTGTGGGCACCACACGGGCGTCTGTCCCGCTCCCTGGGCTGGGAGCTTCTCCGTGGTGACTGAATGTCGTTGGTCTTTGATGTCTTGGTACAAATGAACATGGTTGTTGAATTAAGTGAAAGGGAGGAGTCTTTATCTGTGTGCCCGGTGCCTGACCCACTGTGATGGCTTAGGACTTGGGGATGAAAGAGGAGTGGAATAGAGGTAGCTGTTTCAGATTCCGTCATAGCATTGTACATGGTTCTGGAGACTGAATGTGCTGGGTGTGCAGCTGAGTCTCAGGGGGAGCTAGCCGGCCCCCCTTCCCCCTCCCTCCTGCTTCTCCCCTCTTCCTTCCCTCTCTCCCTCTCTTCCTCTTCCTCCTCCTCTCTGGCTCTTCTTCTTCCTCCTCCTCTCCCCTCCTCCTCCTCTCCCTCCTCCCCGCCCTCCCTGAGTGGGTACCATCTGCTTGCTCCGTGCTCTCCTGCGGAGCCTGGCAGGCTTCTCTGCTGTAGCGCGGGCACAGCGGGCATCGGTTCCTTGGACCCGAGGTCCCTGGGCCTCAGGCGCACGGCCCTGCAGCGGGCCCAGCTCTCCTGGTGCTGGCTGAGGTGTATTTTTCAAATATGGCAGATGCGGTTCCAACAGACCTCGCTCAGCCTCCACATTGGCCATCGTGTTCCCTTGTCTTTCCAGCGGCTCACGTGGGCGTCTGTGCCCGTCTGTGCCGGCCCCTGTGGACTGGCGAACAGGGCAGCCGCACCGGCGCCTGTGCTTCCGGGCGGTTACATCCTCGCCTGCATCCTTTGCTTTTAGCAGTGAGTTAAACGTGGGCGCACAGGCAGGCCGGGCACCTCCGAGCAGCTGGCCTTGTGTATAGCTGAGCATAGAAGCCGTCGCGTGGTTACTCAGCGTTTGGCCTGTTTCAGTCACAAATTCTAGCGCTATTTTACACTTAGTGTAACAGGTGGATTCGATGAATTTGTCCTGAAGTCGGCGTGGGGTTTTACGTAAGTGAGAAGCCACGCGCATGCATGTAACTGCTTCGCCGTCACTGGAGCCTCTCCAAGCGCTGCTGCTGGAGTTTGCATGAATCCCACCTGAGGGGCTGTCTCTGATTTGCATATGAAGGTGTAGATCGCAGGTGAGCCAAGGAGCAATGCGCTCTTATGTCCAGAGAGACTGTAGGTCCTAGGGTTCCGTGGTTTCCTTTGATGTAAAGGAGATGAATGTCATGGGCTGGAATAAGCCCCCTGTAGCGACGCGGCCCGTCATCGCCCTGCTGTGCGGTAGGAGCTCCGAACAGGACTTTGTTCCCTGAAGAATGTGTAGGACGATCACATAGCTAATGTTTCCATGTGCATCTTTGTTACTTTTTAACTTCTGGTGAATGAATCATTTTGTTTTATTGTTTTTAAGATTTTTAAGTTGATTTCCAGAGAGGGAGGAAAGGAGAGGAAAGAGAGAGAGAAACATCGATGTGAGAGCAAACATCGATTGGCTGCTCCTGCACACGCCCTACCTGCGACCGAGCCCCCGCCTGGGCATGTGCCCTGACTGGGAATCGAACCAGCGACCCTTCAGGGCACGGGACGTCGCCCAGCCAACTGGGTGAGCCACGCTGGCCAGGGCATGAGTCATGTTTGTAAAAACCTTTCCTTCTGACAGCCCCAGAGATCAGTGGAAACAGGCATATTCTCGTGTCCTCATTTACGGTGGTAATTCTGTATTTTTTAATCTCAGACGCTCGGAGCCCAGCGGAGGGCTGTGCTGACCCGGAGCCGGGTCTGGCTCCATCCGAAGTTTGAATATTAAATGTGCAGCTGGCAGGTGACCGGAGGAGGACCGTGCTCTTGTGTCCGGAGAGGCTGGGTCTGAGGCTCTGTGCCCGTCTGTGGCGTGTTCTCTGCCAGGACACGCTGTCCACTTAGGCGCGTGCCGAGCCTCACTGTCACGCAGCGCCGCGGTCTGCACCGCCGGGTCAGGCCGAGCCCCTGGGCGTCTCGCTGGGCCAGTCAGCGTGGTTTCCTTGAATTTCCGTGGCCCTGCGCTTCCCCTGGGGCCACAGCCAGAGCGTCTGTCCCTCATTCTCGTAAGTGCATCTCGTTTCCGTGGAGCAAAAGGGCCCTGATGGGTTGTCTCCTGGCTCATCTCATCCTCTGGGTCATAGGCACTCACCTGGAAACCTGCAATGAAAAACATCTTTAAACCAAGCTTCTTTTAAAAACAACTTCTTCTGCAGCAAAGCCTGCCTCGGACTAAGGTGAGGCTGCTTGTGGCGTTGTTTTCCTCATCCATCGGGTGACAGAAGTAGGAATGGTTCTTATGGACGGTGCTCCGACCCTGTGGAGTGTCATGTGAGCTCCCTGCACGCACTGTGTGCCACTTCCCAAAGCTAATGGTGACATTGCATAGGAGCACGGCGGGTGCTTGTTTAGGTAACAGCCCAAGAGCCACAGGCCTCTCCGAGGGAGAGATCCAGCACAGGGAATAGAACGGGCAGCGGTCCTGAGGGAAGCGGTGGATTGCAGAGTCAGGGGGGGTCTCCTTGTAAATGAAAGGGAGCAGCGTGCATATTCAGGAGTCAGACATGATAATCACAGGAGCACAGGTTGTTCCTCCTCCAGGGGGTCGTTGCAAACAACACGCTCGCGTTGTGTCCACTCTCCCAGGGAGGCACTGGAGGGTGGAGGAGGCGTGGGCAGGGAGCTGGGCATTAGAGCTCCGTGCCCGGGCCTCCGCGGGTGCAGGGCATGTCCTCGCGCCTGGGCCACAGAGGGAGGCGCCTGTGGACAGAGAAGGGGTGTCGGTCACTTTGTAATTTCAGCTGACGTATCTTAAAAGGCAGTTTGTTGCAAAATTAAAAACAACTCCCTGAGGGAAAGCCCACTTTAAAACACTCAAACCAGCGTCACGTGATGCCTGGTGATGTCGCTTTCCCCACCTTCTTCTCTCCCGCATGTTCTCCATCTGCGCTTTTACGGTTTCTTGTGCCTTTATGAGGTGAAAATGCAATAGAAGAGTATTTATGTCAATCGTTTCCTTATGCAAGTTTGATATCTCTATATACACTAGTGAAAGTCTACGCAGGCAGCCCTATAATAAATATAAAAACTATAATTTTAGATTTGGAGAAAATTGATGAAATGGGAAATGTAGAAACACACACACACACACACACACACACACACATATATATATATATTTAATTTTATAAGAGGAACTGGTTATAAAGAATTAGAGTTAAAATTTAGAATATCTTCCTTTCTTATTCCTTTCCTTCCCTTCCTTCATTTAACATAAGAATCAATTCCTTACATGAAACATATGTCTACATTATATTTAAAGGCTTTTGCATTTTTAAAAATTTATTTTATTATTATTTTTAAAATATATGTGTGTTTTTTTATTTCAGAGAGGAAGGGAGGGGAAGAGAGAGAAATATTTAAGTCTAGGAGAGTGTAGTTAATCCTCACTAGGTTGTGGCTATTATCATAAACATTATCATTTAGTTTTGTTTTTTTTTAATTGCATCATCCTTATAAATGTGACTTGCTTTTTTTTAAGATTCATATTTAGCTTCCTCTATTTGATTAAGATGTGAGGACTTTTTTTAAAAAAACATTTTTTTGATTGATCTTAGAGAGGGAAAGGGAGAGAGATAGAAACATCAATGATGAGAGGGAATTATGGATCGGCTGCCTCCTGCACGCCCCACACTGAGAACTGAGCCTGCACAGCCTTCCCCGTGGCCTCAGCCGGCCCGGCCCCGCTTCTGACCTGTGGACGATGAGATGAGAGCAGCGTTGTTTTGAGCTCTCTTGTTGACGCTAATTGTGGGCAGCCGTCCAATACGAATGCTGGTCTGCTGCCAGGCGTGACTGGTCACCTCTGACAAGTGACCCCGTGCTCAGTGGCTTAGAACTAACCCTGCCCTTCACCTCGCACCGGGTGGGCTCTGCGGATAAGGGTCTTAAATGCCGGATCCCAGTGCTGCTGGGCTGGGTTCCTATCAGGAGGATTGAGGATGTGTGTGTTCCCAAGCTCCTCCAGGTGGTCGGCTGAATTCAGCTCCTGGCGGCTGTAGGACTGAGGTATCCCTTCTGTTGTTGGCTGTTGGCCAGAGACTGTCTCAGTCCCTGGACCCGCAGGGGCCACTCCTAGGCCCTCAGTGGCCTCCAACTCAGCACAGGAGAGCCCCCCTCCTGTCACTCTGCCTTGTGCTCCCCAGCTCTGTGACTTCTCTGCTCACTGGCCAGAGAAAACCCTTTTTTAAAAAAAAATGTATCTTTATTGATTTCAGAGAGGAAGGGAGAGGGAGAGAGAGAAAAAAACATCAATGATGAGAGAGCATCATTGACCTGCTACCTCCTGCACGCCCCACGCTGGGGATCCAGCCCACAACCCGGGCATGTGCCCTGACCGGGAATTGAACCGTGACCTCCTGGTTCATAGGTTGATGTTCAACCACTGAGCCACGCCAGCCAGAGGAGAAAACCCTGTTTTTAAACAGCTCCTGCCATCAGGTCAGGCTCCCCCCGGGGGGGTACTCTCCCTTTTCAATCCAACAGGATCGTAGGAGCGACACTTGTCACACTCACCGGTGCCACCCACATGCGAACAGGAGGGCGTTCGCTAAGGGCGAGGGCCATGGGGGGGGTCGTTCTCAGCATCTGCTCCCCAGGTGGCACCTGGTGCCCAGGTGGAGGGAGGTCGAGGCAGGACAGTGTGGTGGGTCTGGAACCACATCGTCCTGGTTTGTACCCTGGCTCCAGTGCTTAGTGAGCTGGGAAACCTTAGATAAACGATTTTCCTACAGACAGTCCGCAGGTTACGCCCGACTCGACGTAGTTGTTTCGTGGTTACGTCGCCATCTCCCATTTATTTATAAAAAAAAAGTTCCGTCATTTTGATGAATGTGCATATGTGCTTTATGTTTTTTTATTATTTATTTACCACCAGTAAAGGTCAGGAATTGTTATCTTTCTTTTAAATTGTTTTTACTGTTTCACGTCATTACCGCTGTGTATGTGGGCCCTGTGGGTGACATAGGTGCTTATGTGGGTGGGTTCTGACTCACAGTGAAAGTCGCATTGCATCGCTCCGTAGGAACAGATCTCCGATGTCACCCGAGGACCTGCTGTATTTGTGCTTCGGTTTCCTCCTCTGTTAAATGTGGTTCCTGTGTAGCACCCGCCTCATAGATTTGTTTAGAGGAGCGGATTCTGTGCTGTGTGCAGGCAGCTTGGCAGCGCAGGGCTGAGCGTAACAAACCTCCTATCTCTTAGTTGTCACGACGATCACTATTTGCTCTTTAAAGCAGGGCCTCTTTCCTCGACGTTCCCGTTTTCATGGGAGGAATTTAACGAGATCCAGCGTCTGTTCAGAAGAAGTGACATCATTCGGATGGAAATGGGAGCCCTCATCCTCGGGCATCTGACTCCTGGCAGCTCCTCCTGGTGGGAGTGCAGGCCAGGCCGCCCCCCCCCCCCCGCCTCCTGTGGGCACGTCCCCCGACTCAGGCTCAGGCTGCGTGTTCTCAGGTGGTCTGGCCGCTGTGTGTGTGTGTGTGTGTGTGTGTGTGTGTGTGCGCACACGCGCTCGCACCTTTCTCAGTCTAAGCTTAGTGGTAGCGATGCTGTAGGCAGAGGTCCCAGGACACTCACCTGGGCCCGGACTAGCGTGGCGCCCCCACGCCCTCCCTGCCGGAGCCAGTCTTGCAGCTGGACGGCCCCCGTTCCCATGCAGGACGCTCCTTAGCTGCACCTTCCCTGCAGGTGAGAGCACCAGGCTCCTCAGGCACCGCCACTGAGTCCCAGAGGCTGGGTGGCAGGTGTGCCCACCCCACCCGTGCGAGGAGACGGCAGAGGGGAGAGGGGTTGAGCTGAGGCAGGACCCATTGGGAGGTGCCTGGGAGGCGGCGCTGAGGACCCTGGGCTCCTGACAGGCAGGGCAGGTGCTGGAGTGAGGAGGTGGGGAGCGACCAGGAGGCCTCAGGGCTGTGGAAGGATGGGTGTGGAGACACATTTTAAATCAACATCAGAAATTCTCGTTATGAAAATGCCCTTGGTACTCAGATACTGTGTCACTGTCAGGACACGCCCCGAATCCAAGAGCTCCTCTTGACATCGTCACCAGAACGCGGAGGAAGCTCTGACTGGTGTGTGGGGGGCGGGCCGGGAGGTCCTGGGTGCCCTGGACAGGGAGGCAGAGCAGCTGAGCCAGAGCAGGTCTGGCTCACGTGAGAGTTGAATCCATGTGTAGAGGTGCTTCCAGGAGATCCGTCCCCGGGGGCTTCTAGAGCAGGGGTGGGGAACCTCCGGCCCGCGGGCCTTATGAGGCCTGGGAAGTCATTGGGTCTGGCCCTGCCAGGGCATTAGGGTGAGTTAATGAAATGTTTGACCAGATACAGCAGGCTAACTTTTAAGTTGGTCATTTTGTCTCACCTGAGAATAATGTCCTAAATATCCAATGGCCCTGGGCAGAGAAAAGGTTCCTGCCCTGTGATCTGGGTGCAGGGGAGCCGTACCTGCCATCCCGGGTCCGTCCCAGAGCAGTGGCCCTGCAGGCAGGACAGGTGGCCTTCACCGGCCTCGGGGATCCAGGGTGCATGGTGACCCTGGGCCTCGGGGATCCTCGGTGCATGGCCACTCTGCCCACAGAGGTCGGGAAGGAAGAGAGATTCAGTGAGCAGGGCGGGGCAGGGGTGTGGAGCCAGCTGCACAGTGACCAGGGTGGTGGTGCTGTGAGAAGAGTCCTAGATCTTCCCACAGGAGAACAAATCAGAGACGCAGCTTCAGATTCGTGGTACCAGGATGGGTGTCTGCTGACTCAGCGATAATGGGCTCAGTGTCCGGTTGGCTCAGGGATAATGGGCTCAGTGTCCGGCTGACTCAGCGATAATGGGCTCAGTGTCCGGCTGACTCAGGGATAATGGGCTCAGTGTCCGGCTGACTCAGGGATAATGGTCTCAGTGTCCGGCTGACTCAGGGATAATGGGCTCAGTGTCCGGCTGACTCAGCGATAATGGGCTCAGTGTCCGGCTGACTCAGGGATAATGGGCTCAGTGTCCGGCTGACTCGGCGATAATGGGCTCAGTGTCCGGCTGACTCGGCGATAATGGGCTCAGTGTCCGGCTGACTCAGGGATAATGGGCTCAGTGTCCGGCTGACTCAGCGATAATGGGCTCAGTGTCCGGCTGACTCAGCGATAATGGGCTCAGTGTCCGGCTGACTCAGGGATAATGGGCTCAGTGTCCGGCTGACTCAGCGATAATGGGCTCAGTGTCCGGCTGACTCGGCGATAATGGGCTCAGTGTCCGGCTGAGTCGGCGATAATGGGCTCAGTGTCCGGCTGAGTCGGCGATAATGGGCTCAGTGTCCGGCTGACTCGGCGATAATGGGCTCAGTGTCCGGCTGACTCAGGGATAATGGGCTCAGTGTCCGGCTGGCTCGGCGATAATGGGCTCAGTGTCCGGCTGGCTCGGCGATAATGGGCTCAGTGTCCGGCTGGCTCGGCGATAATGGGCTCAGTGTCCGGCTGGCTCGGCGATAATGGGCTCAGTGTCCGGCTGGCTCGGCGATAATGGGCTCTGTCCGCCCAGCCTCTTCTGACACAGGCACCGTGGCCTCAGCCTGAGGGATTTCAGAGGCGGCACTAAAGGCCTGAGGTGGAGTCAGAGCCCAGGGGGGTCTCTGGAGGGACCACATTCCTGAGGGATCCTGGAGAGAGCCCTGGATTCCTGTCTGATGGGCCCCACCCGGGGAGATCTGCCCACGACCTCCTGGGCCCAGCCGGCCCTGCAGCGGTGATTGGCGGGCCCGGAAGCCCGGCGCTCTCAGGGGCCCGCCTCTGCGCCGTGTGTCCGGGGACTGGACGGTTTCCCTGCCCGGCCTCGGGGCCAGAGCGGTTCCTGTCCCAGACCTGCCTTATCCAGGGCGGGAAACGTCCTTGTCCCTGAGAGGGCCTTCGGCAGCCGAGCCTTTCGGCAGAATCCGTGAGCGTGAGCTGCAGTCGGAGACGCGGTGGGCGTGGGCGTGCGGCCCATTCCGGAGCGGGTGCTGCTCCGGGTGAGCACTGGTGGGAGGCGTGAGTCCCTGCATGATGGCACTGCTGCTTCTGCGGTGGCCTCTGCCTCGTCTGTCGACAGACCTGTATGCCGTGCATTCAGCCGTGGATCTGAATTCATCTTGTGTGTTGGGGGTTCCCAAACCGCCCCAGATTTGGAGGTTCACTGTCAGGACTCAGGGACTCAGCTGAGATTTATTACAGCGACGCTAGGGACGTCCTGGCCCTGGCAGAGGCTGGGGGCCGTGGAGAGATCGCCCTGCGCTCTCTCCTCCCGAGGGGGAGTCCTCTCCAGCCACCTGCACATGATGCTTCTGTCCTATCCCAGGACGCCCCTGGAAGCTCAGGACCAAGGGGTTTTCCTGGGGGCCTACCGTGTACCCACACCCGGATCCCGGGAGGGAGGCAGCATTCCCTATACACCTCAGTCTAGACACGGGGGACTGGCCTTGTCCGTGACTGCGGGCCTGGGACCCGCTGGGAACCCAGCTCTCCCACCTGCCGGCTGGGGCGTCTCACCGCAGTGCTTCCTGGGCGGCGCCAGGCCCACAGGGCTGTGTTCTTGTCTGCACACCTGTCTGCCGGGAGCTTTTCCTCGCGCCGTCCGCTCACATTTACCTGCCCTCCCTCCGCCCTCGGACCGGCATTGTGCGCCCCTTCCCACGCGAGTGAGGGCCCAGGGACAGGCGTGCCTGCTTTATAACAATCACCCCTCGCTTTGTGCCGTGTTTTTACTGTGTTTTCTGTTTCCTCTTCAATACTGAAGACATTGAGTGAAGGGACTGCATTCTAGAATCCCACTCGCAGCTTTTCATGGCACAGTTTCAAGTAACCCATGAAGTGCAGCGAGTGTTCCACACAAGTGAATGGAGAGCCAAGGCCATTCTTCAAACTGTTCGCACAGAACTGTGGTTGCCAGGTGACGATGTGGAGGGACAGGGTGCGTCCCAGAGCCCAGGATACGTGTGGCTGTCCGCCGCGCATCTTTGCACCGAGAACTCGTTTCTGTACTCAGTTCAGTACATTTTAAAAGACGTGAGTGAAGGGAATACAATTAATTTAAATGGGTCGGGCAGATTCAATGTTAAAAACAACAGAAAAACCGTGTACGTAGGAGAGATGCCCGCAGTGTAGGATTGGGTGTGGAGAGCCGGGCCAGAGGGCAGTGGCTGTGTTTCCATTTTTTCTCCGCGCGCCCTGCACAGGGATCTTCGCTGCTCAGTGTTTCTATAACCTGTGCCCTGAAGTTTTCAGACATAAAGCATCTTTAAAAAAAAACAAATATATTTTTATTGCTTTTAGGGAGAGGGAGAGAGAGAGAAACATCAATGATGAGAGAGAATCATTGATCGGCCACCTCCTGCATGACCCCCACTGGGGATCGAACCCGCAACCTGGGCATGTGCTCTGCCTGGGAATCGAACCGCAACCGCCTGGTTCATGGGTCGATGCTCAACCACGGAGCCACGCCGGCCGGGCCAAAGCATCTTTTTTAAAAACACACCATCAGAACTGTGCTCGCTGGGATCTTTGAGATTGTCATTGCTTTTTACACCATCAACTGTTTCCAGAGATTTCCTGTCCTGACTCTTGTCTTCAGAGCTTGGCGGGCTCACGTGGAAGAGAAATTAAAGCCACACAGGCGGCCAGAGCGGGAGCTGGAGGCCGTGGCTCACGGAGCCGCCGAGTGTTAGGATTTGGCACAAGGAGTGTCTGTTCAGCCGAGTGGCATCGGGGTTGCTCCTGCCTCGTGATGGCCTTGCCCTCGCGCCAGGGTTCAGCGAGGCCGTTTCAGGTGCACCTGGGTCCGAGGAGCGGTGTTCAGGGTCCGTCACGCGTGTTCCTTGGAAAAGCTGACATGGCAGGAAGATGGCACGTGTCCCCCGCCGTGTGTTGAAGCCCGTTTTTCTCTAAGGTGCCTGTGAGCCCCTGTGAGCCCTGGGTTCCTCCCTCAGTTCACTTACACGCATGATTGCAGAATGCCTACGGTGTGCAGTGGTCATGCGCCTCCTTCCATCAGAGGCTCGCACAGTGTCAGTGAGGCCACGGGCAGAGACTGTAGTCCCCACCCGAGAGGTCGGGGAACCCTGGCTGGGCTCCAGGAGAGGGCGTGGCGCCCACAGTGATCAGAGCGTGGGCCCTGGCTTTCCATTCGGGTCCCCATTGTCACCACCAGGTGCCAGCCTGCGGCCCTTCCAGCCTGAGACACGTGCACTGGAGAGGAGACCGCTGTGCCCGCAGCCCCTAAGTTATCCATGCTGTGTGTACCGGGTTCTCGTTGCTGCTCAGCGCAGGGACAGGGGCCCGGAAAACCTGTGGCCTCCCTTCGCTGCTTTCCCATCTGAAGGTGGGAGGCCCTGGGTCAGGATTATTCGATAGTCAGGGTGGCAGGGGAGCAAGGGGAGAGGCTGCAGTGATGTGTGTGTGTGTGTGTGTGTGTGTGTCTGTATAGTGTCTGAGTGTGTGTATGTGAGTGTGTGTGTCAGGGTGTGTGT
>NW_005871784.1:249028-262334 GCF_000147115.1 Myotis lucifugus | reverse complement strand
GTGTGTGTGAGAGTGTGTGTGTGTGAGAGAGTGTGTGTGTGTGTGTGTGTGTGTGTGAGTGTCTGTGTGAGTGTGTGTGTCTGTGTGTGTCTGTGAGAGTGTGTGTGTGAGTGTGTGCCTGTGTGAGTGTGTGAGTGAGTCTGTGTGAGTGTGTGTGTGAGTGTGTGTGTCTGTAAGTGTGTGTCTGTGAGAGTGTGTGTGTGTCTGTGTGTGAGTGAGTGTGTGCCTGTGTGAGTGTGTGTGTCTATGAGTGTGTGTGTGAGTGTGTGTCTATGTGAGAGTGTGTGTCTGTGTGCGAATGTGTGTGTGTGAGTGTGTGTGTATGTGTGTGTGTGTGTGTGTGTGTGTATAAGAATCAAAGCAAGACTTAGCCAGAATCCTTTGAAAAATCAGCAGGGAAAGAATCACGCCCTTTGCTTAGCAATGACAGGTCACAGCGTTTCCCAGGGATGAGCTTGCTGGTGTGTGGGCGCGTCCCTCTGGCTCCCGTCAGAATCTGTTGCCTGACCCACTGGGTGCCCCGTGCTCCCGAAGGTGCTCTGAGTTCTGGTTAAGTCAGCATCCAGCAGAGGCTTCTGCCTCGTTACACGCAACGGCAAACGAGCGTCTGTAATTTAAGTAAGAAAATGCGACATTTTACACTCGAAAGGCATCACACTCCTCATGGACACACAGCCTTGCTGTTATCAGTGAGTCACAGCCTCCCGTTCTGTGGTTCCTCACTGAGGGCGTCCGTGCGTGTGCTGGGAGCTGAGTGTGTGTCCCTGCCATTCATTTTACTGTTTGTGGAATCGAGTTCTCTCGGTGACATTCGACCACGTCGGGGACAAGTCTCCCGTTGGCTTTGCCCCGGGAGCCGGGTGGCCTGCACGCAGCGGGTGAGACATCTCAGGCCTTCGGAATCACGGAAGGGAAATAACGTACCTGACAGTGCAGCCCTGCTCCTGGGACAACCAGCCGCCCAAACACGAAACGTGCTTCCTGGTCCACGGTGGACCCAACTTCACAAAGACAAGACCGACACTTACGAAAACTTGTATCGATGACCTATTTCTACCTTTTCCTGTTCACTTACCTGTCAGGGTGTCCACTTCCTGAGCTGAGTCTGTGGTGATGTCCTCTCTCCTTGCTGGGCAGGGAGACAGACCAGCGGTGACCGTGTTCAGTCCTGGTCATCGCGGCCGGAGAGGGACAGCCCCAGGGAGCACGTCCCCCGGACCCTGGACCAGTGACGCCGGCATCTAACAGGCAGGACAGCCGCATTCCTGGGCGGTGATGGCGTCGTTTGCTGTAAAGCGGCACAGTCACAGCGATCTGTGCGCCGTGCGGAGCACGAGGGCTCCCGTCTCCCGTGGGGTCTCATCCATCTGCCCTCCCGCTGTAGCCAACGCTCTGCGGTGCTGGCGGAGGAAGCCGGTGCCCATCAGACGGAGTCTGGGATCCGGTGGGTTGACGGCAGGACGAGAATGTGGCTGCATTGCAGGCCGCGCCCTCAGCAGGCCAGTAGCCAACACGTTTCATTCCCGTGAAGATTCAAATACGAGAAGACGTTGCTTGGCAAGTGAACCTTAATAGGCTGCAAAGGCTGGTCAGAGGCTGGGACTGGATCCGAGAGGAGCTTTGTCTTCTTTGTTTGTGAGACTTTAAAAATGTCCCACGTGTCACCCCAGAGTTCGGTATCAGATGAAAATAGGTAAAGGGAGACTTGAGTCACAGCTGTCCGTCTGGGGGGCGTGGATTTGGTTTCTCTGGGGGGAGAAAGGCTGGCCTAGATTCTCTCCCGACGTCTCTGTTAGACATTCCCAGGAGCAGAGAGCTGTGAGCCTGCAGGAGATGCCAGTCCAGTGAGCAGGTAATCGAACGGCTGGAGTGGCCTCAGGAGACGGCCTGTGGCCGGGCAGGGTCTGACCTTGGCCTGTCGGTCTGATCTCCGTCCGTCTGATCTCAGCGCCCACCACTTTCTCCGAGCCCCTTCTGTTCCAGTGGGGCCTCATTGCCGTTCCCAGAACAGGGCCTTTCCACCTTCCTCATCCCTCTGTTCCCTGCCTGGCCCCTTCCCCCACCCTCCACTGGAGCATCCTTCCTCCAGAGCCGACCCGAGTCACCTGCTCTGATGAGCCCTCAGCCCTCGCTCTGCTGCTCCTGCTCTGTGGATCCTGGAGCGTGTCCCTCCCCTGGGGCTGTGGTCTCTGCTGGTTCCTCAGCTGTGGGGCTTCGTGCTTCCTCGGCCTCGTTCGTGGAGAGTGTCCGGCCATAAGCAAGAGGCTCACATATTTGTCGAATGATGAAAGATTGTCCAAATGTATCATGAAGATAAGTTCGTTGGTTGGTTTTGCTTTATCTGATACAGTAAGATCAGAAGACTCTGGAACATGCTTTTCCCACCCAAGTCTGCCAAGATGAACTTAGAAAGGCTCTGCTTCCTGGCGCTGGATCTGAGGGCTGGTCACTAACTCCTTGTCCCTCCTCCCTGGATTCGGCTCCCATGGCAACATGAAATGCACAGGAGACAGATTGGTGGGTGCTTTATGAAGCAGAGCAAGTGCCCAGAGCCTGCAATGCCAGGTCTTGGAGAAGCTAGATTTGAACAACCCGGATTCCAGAATGTTCAGTGGAGCGCCTGCTCCTTTGTCAGGTACCCCGCCCGCCAATGGAAAGCTGAGTTGGTCTGATGAGGAGGGCTCATGGCATGAAACGGAAAACCAGCCCACTGTCCACAGCAGGCCACGAACCAGGCAGGGAAAGACAGCGTGGACCCGGCTTGAGCTGGTTAACAGGGACTGATGGCTGGCGGGTGTGGGGTCCACTGGCGGGGCCAACAACCTCCGCACGAGGAAAGGATCCAGCAAGCAGGTGTGGAGAGCAATGAAAAGGGTTATTCCAGCTCCCCATCCGCCAACTGGGGAGCGCAGCAGTACCCCCTCTTCCGTGGAGCACAGAGGGTGGGCTGCAGTTACGGTTCTCTCTCCACAACTGCAATTGTGACGCACCTACTGAGATAAACCTACCAGCCCACCGGCGTGGCTCAGTGGTGGAGCATCGACCTATGAACCAGGAGGTCACGGTTGATTCCCGGTCAGGGCACATGCCCGGTTGCAGGCTCCATCCCCAGTAGGGGGCGTGCAGGAGGCAGGTGATCTGTGAGTCTCTCTCATCACTGATGTTTCTATCTCTCTTGCTCCCTCTCCCTTCCTCCCTGACATCAATAAAAAGTATTAAAAAAAAAGATAAACCGAGGAATTGATCATCTTGACTGGAGGAGAGTGGCCGGTGTGGGGTTCCTGAGAGCGGATGACGCTGTGAGTCACCGGGGAGCCTGCCCGGCGGAGCAGCGGGCCCGGTTGGTTCGCGTGTTTCCGGGGAAGCAGGGGTGTTAACCGGCGTCTGTTCAACGCCTGCCTACAGGCAAGGTGTACACTTAGGGTACGACGCCGTGTTCCGACCTCGGTGGCTTCGGAGCAGCGGATGCTGACCTCCGGTACCTTGGCCTTTGTGTTCCAGGTCCGCGGGAGCCAGGGGGAGGTCCTGTACGTTCTGGACGCCACCAACCCACGCCACTCCAACTGGCTGCGCTTCGTGCACGAGGCCCCATCGCAGGAGCAGAAGAACTTGGCTGCCATTCAGGTGAGCCTGTTACCTCTCGTTTGTATGGTGCTCAGCGAGGGGCTCAACTCCTTTGTAACGGGGCTCCATGCGCTCAGCTGATTCCCCGGTGACCTGCTTCATAAACAGCCAGGAACTCGTAAAAGCAGAGCCATCGCAGCTCGCCTGCATGTGCAGGGGCGGGCACGCTGTGGCCCCGGCGACCTGGCCCAGACCTGGCGTTCTGAGAACCCGGAGGGCACGAGCTACATGCTCTGATATTGTCTTGGAGGCTCCTGCTGTCAAGCGCTGCTGATTCATCCCGTGGATGTTTATCGATCGGTTTTTAATTTGCTCGCGCATTTGGCTCCTCGCACGATAGTCTGTTGCTGTTTGGGCAAGGCTGTCTGGAGGAAGCGTACTCAGGAGCATCCCACAGCTTTGAACTTCTTAGGAGAGTGTGGGAGCCAGGGCTCTCCAGAGAAGCAGCCAGGAGGGTATATATCTCTGTCTGTCTGTCTGTCTGCCTAACTTCCCACCTGCTTACCTAGGGACAGAGAGACACGGAGATTTGTTATAAGAAACTAGCTTGTGGGGGAAAGAGGCTGGCAAGACCCACACCTGCAGAGCCCGTGGCCCACTTGAGTCCGGAGGCCACAGGCTGCTCCGAAACCAGGGGGAGCTGACGTCCCGACATCGGCTGTGGGACCGGAAGGGCAGGTGTCCCAGGTGGAAGGTCATGAGGCGGGAAAATTCTCCTTACTCGGGGGAGGAGCACCCTTTGTTCCACTCAGGCCGTTAACGGATTGGACAAGGCCCACCCACACCATGGAAGGCAATCTGCGTTACTCACCATTATTCACCTCCATCTGCTTCGGTGTCAGGCTCATGGAAAACACCCCAGGGGATGCGTGGACAACTTCCTGGGCACCCCGTGGCCCAGCAAGTTGACACGTAAAATAATGATCCTAGGAGGGAGCCATGGCTTTTGAATTCTGTGTTCCTGTCTTCTAGCATAGCGCTGCTTATAACGTTAGGCTCCGGTGGAAACTGTGAGTTGGACTTAGGTGATAAAGAGAATCCTACATAATAAAGAGGTAATATGCAAATTAACCCTCACGCCCTCACAAGATGGCTGCCAACAACCAGGTTGGCAAGGGCGTTAGTGAGGGATGACCAAACAACTGAACAGCAGGAGGCGACCAGGCTGGTGGGGGGGGGTGCCGTTGGGGGCGACCAGGCCAGCAGGGGAGGCAGTTGGGGGCCATTAGGCTGGCAGGGGGGGCAGTTAGGGATGACCAGGCAGGCAGGCAGGTGAACGATTAGGAGCCAGTTGTCCAGGATTGTGAGAGGGATGTCCGACTGCCGGATTGGGCCTAAACCAGCAGTTGGACATCTCCTGAGAGGTCCTGGATTGGGGAGGGTGCAGGCTGGCCTGAGGGACCCCCCGCCCCACCCCCTGTGTACGAATTTCATGCACCGGGCCTCTAGTAAAGAAATATTCTGCTGAGAAACTGACTGATCACACGTGAAAACCCAGCCCCTGGATCTTAAACTGCAGAAGAGGGAAAAAGAGTAAGGGAGCCAACATTCCGTTGAGTATTTACTGCATGTGATGTTCTAGAAGCTTCACACACATCATGTCATTTATTCATAAAATTTCTGAGAGTTTAATATTGGCTGAGCATCATGCTGATGTCAACTGGTTGTGAATATGAAACCAACAGTGGCAAAAGGCAGAAAGCACAGAATTAGGTTGTACATTTACCAGAAGCCACAGTCCTGGAGAAATTTCATTTCCTGATGTCATTGACCACATTTTTTTTCAGTACAAATGAGAGTCGGATACCCAGTGTGATTACTGTCTCTTTCTGTATGGAAAAATGAGAGATGGCTCTTCTTAGAGTGGAGAATGGGATCTTTTGGCAGCCGGATATATGTAAACCACTTTTAAAATTATTTATGACACACATTAATCCAGTTGATCCAGCCACCGATTTAGACGGATCTTTTTTTAATGTGGAGACATTCATTCTTTACAGGTATCTTATCTGTTTTTGTAGTTTCCTGCGGCAAACTCATCTCACGAGGTCTCAGTTCTGTCATAATTTTAATTTATAGACTCCGTCTGGGTTTTTTTTTGGTAAATATTACTGATTTCAGTGCTGCGTACAGAGCTATGACATTTACTTGGCTACCCTGTTGTTTTGTAGGATTTTATTATTGGGTTTTAGATAATATTATTCTTTCCAAATTAGATTCTTTTTTTAAAATATATATATATATATATATATATATATATATATATATATTTTTACAGAGAGGAAGGGAGAGGGATAGAGAGTTAGAAACATTGATGGGAGAGAAACATCGATCAGCTGCCTCCTGCACACCTCCTACTGGGGATGTGCCCACAACCAAGGTACATGCCCTTGACCAGAATCGAACCTGGGACCCTTCAGTGTGCAGGCGACACTCTATCCACTGAGCCAAACCGGTTAGGGCTCAAATTAGATTCTTTTCTTCTTATGCTTAAGCAATGATTTTAAGCTTTCCTCGAGTTCCTTTAGTTGAGGAATTTTTTCCTCGTTCCTGTTTTTTTGTTGTTTGTTGTTTTTTTTCTGTAGCATCGGTAGTTCTCTCCATTGCCCCAGTCTTCCCGGGCGTCCAGTGCTGAGCTTTGAGCTTTGCATGAGAGTCCTGTAGGCCATCCTTGCTCCCCTCCTGCTTTTTCCTTAGAGCGAGAGATCCCTTTAGCGAATGGGATGCTCTGTCAGTACGTGTTTGTCTCCATCTTTTATTTCCCACAGTTGCCCCCTCTATGCTCTTGTTATCCCACAGGTCTCTCTTTCTTAAAAAAAATATTATTTTTAAATCCTCACCGAGGATATACTCATTGGTTTTAGAAAGAGAGGAAGGGAGTGAGAGAAATACTGATGTGAGAGAAACATCCATCAGTTGCCTCCAGTACATGCCCCGACTGGGGAATCAAACCCCCAACCTAGATATGTGCCCTGAGTGGGAATCGAACCCACAACCTTTTGATGTATGGGATGATGCTCCAACCAACTGAACCAGTGTGACCGACTGAGACCAGGCCCTGGCAGGTCTCTCTTTGTGAGTAACTATGGTTTTCAAGACCGACACAGTGCCCAGGTCTGTTCAGTGCGCCCGGTAGTGCTTTTCTTCCTCTATAGCAGTGGTGTTTCTTTTCTTGGAGGAAACAGGGGTCTACAGAAGCCGACTCTCCCACCGTCAGTGCTCCAAGAGGTGACTGTGCAACCTAACAGGGTTGAGGTGGGCGGGACCAGAATGGACCGCAAACCAGCCAGAGGCTCCGGGAAGCTTCAGGCTTGAACCCAGTTAGAATCTGCGTGTGTTCAGAGGCACCGGCAGCATCTTTGGTGCGGAAGTGATGACAGTCCTCATAACCCCGTTTTACCCTTTGCTCAGAGGGACGAGCGTGCACTGTGACCACATCTCTTGCTGTGGAGCAAAATGTGGGTCTGTGTTTGCTCCCCCAGGGTAGCGTTTTTCCTACCTGAACAGTAGCTCGAGCAGCAGATTGCTCAGGGCTCAAATTCGCATCCGCCCTGGGGGCAGAGAGCGGAACAGTTGGGTCCCAACTGTTCCCTTGGCTGCCAGCGGCCAGCCTCCCCATTGGTGGGGCAGCCTCCTGGGGTCGCATTCCAGAAGCTCGGACTTGGTGAGAGGAGATCGTTCTGTGTCCTGCGTAATATTATGAGTCCCCAGCATTCCGAATTGCATCTGAAATGCGGGGCATTCAGGAAATTTTTTATTTGAGCTGTACGTCCCAGGAGTGGCGTAATGAGAACCATTTGCGGCTCTGTGGCTTTCTTGGTGGAAAACATCAATACTTGGTCCAAATTTTTTTTTTGGACAAGGGATTAAGAATGCGAGGTCTGTTTGCACAGAGGATTGGAACTCTTTTGTGGAGACTCGATTATATTTCTAGTTTTGTAACTTACTAGATTTTTGGAAAAATTGCTTTGGACATGATTTAAAATATCTGAATTATTGAAGAAGGATCTCCTAGGCAAACAGTTCTCTCCACAGGCACACATTTCAGAATCATTAGGTGAACTGTTTGTTCAGACTTCTGAAAACTATGTCCCAAGTAAACCAGGAAATTCTGAATATGAAAGATGTGGCTTAAAATGAACCAAAAGAATCCCTAAGCTCTATGAGAAACGGATGATTCTTAACTGTTAGTTTTGTAGCGCTGAGGGGAAAAAAATGTACTATCATAGTTGAAAAATTATTTGACCTCAGTGTTTTTGCAAGCTTTCAAAACTGTTGTGATAGGAAACTATTTGATTAAGTACAGAATTAGTTCACGTAAAGCTGCAACTTGGAATTTCTTGGACTTTTCAGAGAAAGGGTTACATCTCACGTTCTTTGGGATGTGGTTTCCTTCATCCTCCCGGCACTTGTGTAAAATGTTATCAGCGTAAATGAAAGGTGCTTGGTGTCTAAGGAAGAGCAGCCTATGGAGACCCGGCTGGGACCTGCCCTCCTTCCGAGGGGTCAGGCTGCAGAGATGGCCTCAGGGAGTCCAGAGGGCACTGGCCCTTGAGCTGTGCTTGTGGTATCGACACGCTGCGCCCCAGTTCTGAAGTCAGTTTGGGTCCCCGTTACCAGGAGACCGGCTTGGTGATTTAGCAGTTGCCCCCCGAGCCCCGCCCGTATGAGAACAGACCAGGCAGTGTTCCCGGAGCCTTCGACATGGCAGAGCCGGGAGAGACTGTGAGTCTCCACACGGAGCAGCAGTTTGGATGCTATGAGCACGGATTGGACCGTCCCCTTTGCCATCAGCACCAGGTCCTGACGTGTCACTGGTGCTGACGCGGGTCCAGGGGGCAGTAGTACCAACACATGGCCAAGCAACCAACCAACAAAAAGAAACATCAGAACGGCCCAAATTATAGTCCCTCCAATTGTTGTTTTTTTTTTCTGTTTGTTTCTTATCAGGTTCATACAAGTAAATTTCTACAGTATTTTCCAGACTGTCTTTTATTTTTTAAATATATTTTATTGATTTTTTTACAGAGAGGAAGGGAGAGGGATAGAGAGCTACAAACATCGATGAGAGAGAAACATCGATCAGCTGCCTCCTGCACATCTCCCACTGGGGATGTGCCCGCAACCAAGGCACATGCCCTTGACCGGAATCGAACCTGGGACCCTTCAGTCCGCAGGCTGATGCTCTATCCACTAAGCCAAACTGGTCAGGGCAGTTTTTGCTTTTCTTACCAGAATTTGTCAGCTGGCCAAAGGAGGGGCCTTGCAATTATTTTATGACCTAAAACGATTTTTTTGGGGGGGTGGGATTCTGAGTGAGTCTTCGTTTGCAGATTGAAGAATAGCAATTAGCTTACAAAGTGGCTGCAGGGACTGATGTTCTTGAGCTCCTGTGAGAAGGACCACGGGAGAATATATTTATGTGGGGGGCGGAGGGGGGAAGCAGAGGTTCTGAAGTACAGTAACCTCCGTCTTGTGTAAAAAACTGCTGTTTGAAATTGTAGCCCTGCTCTTCTGGCTTCTGTAAACGCTTGCTGGCTTAAATAATAGGGAAAATAAGACCACTCCCACTCCAGAGAGGCCATAAACTCTGCCCCGGACAGAGCTGTCAGTGCTGGCACCAGGCCAGGCCTTGAGATATGGTCTCACGGCCCTGTCCCAGCTCACAGGCCTTTTTCTCAGAAGGCCCGGAAGTCTCGTTCCAAATTTGGAAGACAAAGAGCTGAAAAAAGTATAAATAGGGAAGACTTCCACCATGTCGGGGCCCAGAATTTGACAGAGACACTCTGCAATGTGGCTTATTGATTACGGCGCCTTCTGATTCACAGTATAACAGTTCAAAGCAAACATCTGTGGCTGGTGTCTTATGTGAACACTTAGGAAGAGTTACCATTAAACGGAGTGACATCTGTGAACGCTTGAGGGGAAACTTCACCTCGGACCTGTCCGTGACCCGCCCCTTCGGTCGCACCCCACGTAGTCTGTCAGGAAGTGGGGCGCTTCCTCCTCAGTCAGGAATCCGGTTACATCTCAGCGCCCCCTCTGTTCCCCGCGGCAGCCCTTCCAGGTGGCCGCTCTCCGACCCGGATTACGGCACTGGGCGCCCAACTGTAAGCGCTGAAGGGGAATCTTACCCAGCGTGTTTCCTAATGGGCGCTGTTCTTCTGTAGACGTGGGCATTCCAGTTCCGCGCACGCGGCTCCTGTTTGTGACCTGTTTGAGCCGCGGTCACGTCACAGGGATGGCTTCTGCTGCAGGGCTGATGGGCATGCCTGTTCCCTGCCTTCAGGAAGTCACCTTGTGGGATGCGAGTAAAGCCATTGGTCACATGAATTACTTGACAGAAGCACAGAAATAAATAGTAGCTCCAGCTGAAGTTGAGGCAGAGCGAGCTCCTTTGGAGCACCCACATGGATTTAGGGGGCTGGAAGGGTGCACGGAGCGGGGTGGGCTGAGCAGCGGCAGCGGCAACTTTGTGACCACGCGGAGACCTGCGTGCGCCCGGGGCTGTGGAGGGGAGGTGAGCCGGGTGACACAGGAGGCAGGTTCACGTGAAGGCCACTGGGACGCCAGGACCAAGCGGGTTCAGGTTACAGAGCCCCCTTGCTAAGCCTGGGGAGGCCTGTGGGGGGACAGGACTGTGTGCTGAGCACCCTGGGCTGGGGCGGCAGAGGGGCGTGGGCCCGCCAGCACTAGGCAGAGGCCGTGAGGGGCAGAGTGGCTCTGCAGAGCACGGGGCTGGAGTGAGCGTGGCCCGGGCTCCCTGAGTTAGCCCACGTCCTGGAACCCCCTCAGTTGCAGGCGAAACGGGTGCCTGACCCTTTAAGGACAGACCAGATGAGCAGGTGGTGCCGAGGACCAGGCCAGGGAGGAGGTGAGCCCGCAGAGGGCAGGGCAGCCGGGGCGGCCGGCGGGGAGCTGGCTCAGGGTTCGGCGGAGCGCAGTGTGGCCAGATGACATTTGGTGAAAAGCTGCAGTGTCAGAGCAACTTGGTTTGTGTGACAGTTTTGAAAAGAAAGTATTGTAACCACTGGATTTCCGGAGTTATCGCACGCTAAGCGCTCCCCGTCATGCAGGCTACCGTGTGCCGGGCACCTTGCTGGGTCTTCCTCCTCGTGACCCGCCTAGAGCAGCTGTTATGTCCCCCACCTCCTAGATGAGGAACTGGGGGCTGAGAGAGGAAGCAGCTTGTGGGGTCCCGTGGCGGATTCATCGCAGGAAGAGACTGGGCCCTGGCAGCCCCTCCAGGCATGAGGCCCACCGGCCACTGCCTGGCAGCGAGGAGCAGGGTCCAGACTATTGTTCTCTTTTACCCCAAGTACTACATGCCGTTCCAGAAAGACTGTAACATAGGGGCTGCCAGAGGAACATGCAGAATTCCCCAAAGCCCCTTTGCTTAGAAGCGAGCTATATTAACACCGTTGTTGATATCTTGTTCTTTTGGAGGCACACGCGTGTGCACGTGTGCAGACACACACATACACAATACATGCATAGATATACATATATAGCATACAGTTTTTTCCATAAACATTACATTTAATAAATATTCTAAAACCAATTATTAGACATTTTATCTTTCTAACTTACATTGTTGGACATTTAAGCTGTTTTAACTTTAAAATATATGTATATTTATTGGTGTCAGAGTGGAAGGGAGAGGGAGAGAGAGACAGAAATGTCAATGATGAGAGAGAATCATTGATCCACTGCCTCCTGCACGTCCCCTAGTGGGGATCGAGCCCGAAACCTGGGCAGGTGCCCTGACTGGGAATTGAACCGAGACCTCCTGGTTCACAGGTCGACTCTCAGCCACTGAGCCAAACCGTCCTGGCAAGCTCTTGTCACTCTTTGGTGTAACGAACAGCATAGAGTAGAAGTAAGTAGCTGAAAATGACGTGCACATAAAACCAAGTGAAAGAAGCCTGAAAACCACAAGAAATTCGGAGCGATGGGCAGGGATGCAGGAAATGATGACGGCTGTCAAGTCACCCTCTGGTGATCTCCCCGTCCCCAATACGACGGCCACCAGAGGCTGAGAGCGGTTGCTTTGGGACAGGCCATGACATCGAACAGCCTCTTTCAGCGAAAGCGTTTTCAGCGGAATCACCCAGAGCCGGTGGCAGGAGCCCAGCGGTACCGGGAGGCGGCCAGCCCGTGGGGTGTCATGCACGGAGCGGCTGTTACGGAGGGACTGTGTGTAGGGCAGTGCCAGCCAACCCAGCGACCGGCTGTGGTGGCTGCGATAAAGTGAACTTGGGGATCTGAACATGAACACGTGAGCATCTGGTAGCGAGTGGCCGGGCGGGCAGATGCGGGCAGGGAGGGGGTGCGAAGTCTGAGGCTGGGCCAACGGGCCTGACGCCTTCTTGCCCAAGGGCTGGCGGGGATCACCCCGATTCCAGAGGCCAGGCCTCTGGCAGGTTCCCGCCGGGACGCCTTGACAGGAGGAGAAGGTCATGAATGGCTGTTGAAGGATGAAACCCATTCACTGTAGGCCAGGAGGCAATTGAGGGGGACACTTCTCAAAGCCGTTGTGATAGCCTGGGGACAGGAAGAGGCCCTGGTCCGGCAGCGGTAGGAGAAGCTGTCCAGACCAGTGATGGCGAACCTATGACACGCGTGTCAGAGGTGACACGCGAACTCATTTTTTTGGTTGATTTTTCTTTGTTAAATGGCATTTAAATGTATAAAATAAATATAAAAAATATACATCTTTGTTTTACTACGGTTGCAAATATCAAAAAATTTCTATATGTGACACGGCACCAGAGTTAAGTTAGGGTTTTTCAAAATGCTGCCACGCCGAGCTCAAAAGGTTCGCCATCGTTGGCCTAGACAGTCCCCTAGAGTGAATGGGTTGGAGCCACAGCCGGAAGGACACTGCTACTCCTTCACGCTCCTGGCTCTCGGGGGGATCCTGCGGGTGGTCCCGGAGCCGCAGCGCTGCCTTTCCTCTCATTAGACTGAAGTGACTGCTGCGTTCAGACCCGCTCTTGTGTCAGAGCCCCGGATAGGCATGCGTGTCTTGTGACTGTGGGCAGTTTCAGTCCGTGTATCACGTTTTAAAATTAAAAATCGCTCTTTTCCTGGCGCTGCGAAGGCCGGCACCACATTAATGACTAATATGTACGCTGGACGTTTAACTAATTGGCTTTCTTGGGTGTCGACGAGATAAGCACGGAGATTTATGACTGTTCTGAAGGCGTCGCCGGGTGCGTCCTCGGTTGCTTTGGGTAACGCTTAGCAGGTGGCTTACCACTCCTGGAAAGTGCTGCTTCTGCGTGAATTTAAGAAGAGACCGCTGTGCTGCGTGTCTGCATCGTTGTTTGTTGGTGTTTGTTGCACGCAGAGTAATGGCTGTTTGGAAGCTAACACCGTGTTCTCACTTAGACCTCACTCTTTTAGGTTCTCGGAGGCACGGGATTCAAAACCCTCCAGGAATCTCTAAGTCAGCGGTTCTCAACCTGTGGGTCGAGACCCCTTTGGGGGTCGAATGACCCTTTCACAGGGGTCGCCTAAGACCATCGGAAAACACCTATATAATTGCATATTGTTTTTGTGATGAATCACTATGCTTTAATTATGTTCAATGTGTAACAATGAAATTGGGGGTCACCACAACATGAGGAACTGCATTAAAGGGTCGCAGCATTAGGAAGGTTGAGAACCGCTGCTCTGA